>NC_137193.1:44786104-44863604 GCF_960531495.2 Zeus faber
GCCACACTCACTCGCCCGTATTTTTCGGTGATAATGGAAAGGTTACATCGAGCGAGCCATGACACTAAGTCGGGAGAGGAAATAACCCAGTTGCTGGAATCTAAAAGCCGCCGGGAAATGCTTTTCCAGACTGCTTAACCCGATGGCCGGTCACCTCGAACAAGATGAAACACTGCAGCCGATAATGGTTTATATTGGCTGGGCATTCGGGCAGATGTGCGTAAGTGGTGCACCACGTGTCCTGAGTGCCAATTGATCAACCCTCCGGCAACCCCAACCGCCCCGCTGAGGCACCTCCCACTAGTGGAGGCACCTCCCACTAGTGGAGGCACCTCCCACTAGTGGAGGCACCTCCCACTAGTGGAGGCGGCGTTAGACCGCAGTGCCCGTGGGTATCGTTTTGTGTTAGTCCTCGTGGACGATCAAACCCGGTACCCCGAGGCGGTGCCATTGCGCAGCATTACGGCCAAAAAATGTGGCGCAGGCGCTGTTTCAGGTCATCTCCCGAGTCGGGATTCCGAAGGAAACCCCGATCGACCAGGGCGCTACGGTCATGTCACGTACACTTCGGGAACTTTACGAGTTACTGGGAGTCCTCTCAATTCTCACCAGCGTCTGCCATCCCCAGGGCGGCGGTCTGGTGGAGCGCTTTAATAAAACGCTGAAAAGCACGATTCGAAAGTTCGTTCACGGCGTTCCTGCGACAGCAGGAATCGGGACAAGAGGTTGGACCCCCTGTTGTTTATCGGTGCGGGAGGTGCCTCAGGACTCCGCGGAATTTTCTCCCCTGTATCCCTCTCCCTTTTCCTCCTCTTCGGTAGGAGACCCTGGGGGCTGCTAGAGCTGCTCAAAGAAAACTGGGAGGAAGATCCTCGAAGCGGTCAGAACGAAGTTCAGTAAGTTATGGATCCGAGAGCGAAGTTACGCGTGTTGGGAACGACTGTCACGGGAAAACGTGCTCCAGGAAGGGCAGCGCCGGTTATGTGACAGAGAGGCCCGACTCCGCCCGTTGCTCCCTACGTCCAAATCTAAATAACTCGCCAAATGGCAAGGGCCCTTCGTGGTCACACGGCGGATTGGGGAGGTCGACGATGAGGTCGCGCGGTCTGACGGGGGCGGGGCGGCGTCCTGAAGCGGTGGAAGGAGGCAGCATCCGTGTGTCTGGCCACCACGGTGATCGAGGGGGGTGAGTTGAGGCCGGAGGTTCCAAACACGACTGATTCCACCCCGGCCCTTTCCAGTAACCGTCTCTCCCTGAGCTGGAGTACGGATTGTTACGGCCAGTTTTCTGCCGAGATCGAGATCGAGATGACGCCATTGTTCCCAGTGACACCTGGGAGCGGCACGTGCAGCGTGCTGGGGCGCACAGGGAGGTACAGTACCTGGGGTACCACCTGGGCGGAGGACTGGTGCGGCCCCAGATGGATAAAACAGCAGCGGTCGCGAACAGTCTGAGGCCCAAAACCAAGAAGGAGGTAAAGCGGTTCTTAGGGCTGACAGGTTACGATAGAAGGTTTGTAGCCGACTTCTGCAAGACGCGGGGCTGGCTTGGCTCCGTAGCGGCGCAGCTGTACCGGTACCGGGGCTGTTAGACTCTAAAGCGCTGATCGGTCGGAACCGGCTGGGAGCGTTTTCATGTGTTGTACTTTCTTTCTTTTCAGTGGGATGCGCGCGGGTGCAGGCCGTTGGAACGCCTGTGGACCAGAGCCCGACCGGGAAAAGAGAAGTTTATCATGTCTTTTATTTTATGATTCGGTTTTGCCTGTGAGCCCTTTTGTTATGTTTACTAATAAAATCCTCGCCATGTCGGCGCCCCACGGCCAGGAAGAATCGGTCTCTGTTCCTAAACCTGCAAATGTCGGTATAGACTACCACATAAATATGCTATATGTATGTATGTATGTATGTATGTATGTATGTATGTATGTATGTATGTATGTATGTATGTATGTATGTATGTATGTATGTATGTATGTATGTATGTATGTATGTATGTATGTATGTATGTATGTATATATATATATATATATGTGTGTATTTATGTAGAGAGCCAATTCCCATTTGTTTCCGTTTGACTTGGTTGGAATGCTCTTTTTTGAATAATACTATGTGTTGATCATCTCGTCTGGGCCTACACATACACACACACAGCTAGGAGGGACTCTCTCCTCCTTTCCTCCGTCCCCCCATCTCCCCCTCTCTCCCTCCTCTGGATTAACTGTGGATTATCAGACACTCTCTATTGTTAATTAAAAACCTGCCATCCTGGAGAGACTTCTGCTATTTATAACTAACCCTCCTCCTCCCCCTCCACTTCTCCTTCCTTCTCTTCTATCTCTGACTCTCGGCTGACACTGGAAGGAGCTTTGGGTTTGGTTTGAACTAAATATAACCCACATTCTTAGGATTTATTTTGCTGTCTTGTCGGACAATGTACTGTACTCTCAAAGGGGAGAGGAGGGGACATAGTGCAGAGGGACAAGTAACGGCATTAAAGGTCAGGAATCAATTTAAAAACCTTTTCGTTTTCCCAAATACGTTGTCGGCGAATTAGGGCATTCTACCCTGCAACAAACAGCTTGTGCAATATATTAAATAAACACCCTAAACACCATAAACTCTGTAATAACTTAATATAAACATTGTAATAATTTATAATTTATACCCAATATGCCTCGACCAAAAGGTATCCTGTGCACAGAATCGCATTTGTATATTTTGTATATCTTAAATCTTAAATTTGGCTTTTCTGTTCTGTATTTATGTATGTGGCTTGACAAACGGATCCTGATTCGATTCGACTAATATCTACATGGTTCTTTTGTGGCGTGATCAGTTAAATGAAACACGTAATATAACGTTTTTAGATATATTTTTATTTTCTTATTAATATTAATGTTGACTAACTTGACTCGAATGGGGACGACTCCGCCTTTCTGTAAACTTTTGGAACGAAAGACAGTTGCCAAGGGAAAGACACGAGCCTCCCCAAATAGTTATTTCTAAAACTCAAATTGATTTTGCCTCAATGGTTCACAAACCATTGCAATTGGAGGCGCCTTACGATAGAAATGTTATACATCTAAATGTATCAAATGCGGGTGACGTATAACTTCTGTTTACAAAAAGTTGTGACATTCATACCTACACTTGAAAGGTCATGTTTCACGTCAGATGCTTTTGTTTACATTCACGTCACGTTTGATATATAATGCAAATGTAAGCTGATGTGCCGGTGTTGTCATGGTTACCAGGGTAAAAAATAAGATGTATTTGTATGAGTAAAATCCTGTGTTGTGGCTTTTTTCGTCTCCGTTCAAGCATTAAAATTAATCTGTAAATTGAAACGTATCTGTAAGTGTACATGTACAGTTGAACATGTATACAATTCACAACGCAATGAATATGATCTGTAGAAATCCGTAAGAGCTGCAATTGCAGCCACTGTTCTGCACCTGATGCTGGATCCAGTTGCTCTGTAAATATTTTAAAAGCTAAATATTGACAGAGCAACTGGATCCTTTTTGATTTTACTTTAAATGTTTTTTTTTTTACGTAACGTTATCGGCGTTGTATACCGCTACATTAGACGGAATTCCCCTACAGATATACATAATCTCCACGGGCTGTTTCACTTTCGATATCGGCGTCGGTCTGTTCTGAGTGTAGGCCTGAAAGTGAGACTGTGGTAGTTTGATTCTAAATGATATTATTATGCTGAGTAAAAGTTTTAAAATAGTGTGTTTGTGGAAAGCTGGTGCGCCTCCCTCCTGATGAAACGGAACAGAAACGTTATGAAAAGCCGCTGAGTGAGCGCAGCGTTTTAGGCCCAACTCGCAGGAAACTACTTCGGCAAGGTGGTGTAAAAAATACTTATTGTGAAATAAAAATGCGTTGTTTTTTAGCTGCAGCAGCCTTCTGGTATTCTAATGAGGGCTTTCCTCTAACCAGACCCGAACCCTCATATCTGCACGGTCTACGTTTACCTTTTTTCTCGTATTGTCTATGAAAAAAACACTGCCGGGGTTTTTATCCCTGGATGCACTAAAATGCGTCATATAGCTCAGCTAAGATGAAAAATATATCCCATCAAAAATATTCATATTTGTTCATGTTTTCCATTCATTCCTCCCCTAGCCTTTATTTTCAATTATGCGCACACGCGCAGTATAATAGTGTCGACTGAGTGACTAGACAACGAGGAAAATAGTCCTCAGAAATGGAAATTTAAAAAAATTAAAATTAAAAAATATTTTTGTCCTACAAAATCTGAAAAATCGGAGCGCTCATCAGTAGAGACGATGGGGCCTGGTGAAGCAACCAAATTCCTGCTTTTAGGCCTAGAATCTGCAAATCAAGTAGACTGGCAGCAGGCCTGTGTCGGGTAAAGCTCAAATAACTGTTTTAATGACGTCACACTTAACAACCACAACTCTTCTCATTTGAGTTCTTTATTTGTTTTATTTATTTATGATGTGCATGCAAATCAGCCAATCAGAAAATAAAGGGAAATGCTGAACTAAATATGAGGATAAACAAAGGGAATTAATTCTACAGATTATTGTAACATCTGCAAGTATACTAATACTGCTAATGGCATATATTCTAACAGATTTTAGTATATGAGCTTTGAGGTAATGAGCATTAATTACTTTTTACCCCCCCCCCCACAAAAGAAACATCCTCTTTCACTATAAAATAAACAGGTAACTGCACATGCGGGAACAAAAACTCTTGAGATTCACAGACCTAGAGGGACTTGGGCACAGAGACACGTGCAGACGACGGGGTAGAAGACACAAGTTTATTGTCGAGAGGGGGGCTAGATGGAACAAAGCCTCGAGCAGGTGGACACATGACATGACAAAGGCTCCTCTCCTGCGTGTCCACCATATATCCCCGACAACAAACATCGGCCAGGGAGAATCCCTGAAAATAAAAAATAAAAATTAGAAAAAAAACGCCCGGACTCTGAAGCAGGGTTCTGATACCTAACATACAGATACACATAGAACAAGCACAGGGCAGGATCATGGCATTAGGGAACAGCCGGTCGGCTGGCATCTTTGCTTCACGGCCGCGTGTGAGGGAGAATGGGGGGGGGGGGGAATAAAATCTTGCGGTGGAGCAAGGGCTGTCATAGGCCAGGGCTACTTGGTTGAGGAAACCGTCCCATTCTCCGGGCTGTTGAAGGAGGGACGTGGCTAGCGGGTGGTTTAAGTCATTTGAATACCCAGGTTGTTTGACACGCCCTTGATCAGGATGTAGACTTTCTGGAATGCCATGCCCACAAAGGAGGTTCTTCAAAGAGATCCTGGGCTACTGTGGCGGGACGCCGACGTGGGGATGGCACAGAGGTTGACATACTCGGAGATATGATCAACGGGCACATATCTATCTTTGGCCGTGACCGCGGTATGTCGGGGATGGCCTTTTGAAATTGCTCAGCAGCAACAACTTTTAATTCGCGTCGAGGCTGCGTCTTGCATAACACGGAGTATATTTCCTCCATTTACAGTAGATTCCCCGCTCACGGCTGTCGCAGGATTTGAATGGCCATAAGCAGGTTTGCCTTATTTTCCACGAAGCCGCTTTAGAACCTTTGACCATTATTAAAGGGTCAGTGTGCGCAACCGTGCTCCCTCTCCGGCAGAGCACTGGCTTCTGACCTTTGGCTTTCCAGCTCACGACTACCGACAAATTTGGATCGCGTTGCCGTCCCCCTGTCAGATCCTCCCCAGAGTTGAAACATCGATGGTCTAAGCTATAAGTAATGCAGCATGGTGATGTATGTATGTATGTATGGTGATAACCAAAATCCCTGACGTGAGCTATACTATATTACATCGATTAATCGCGCAGCCCACGGCGTCGGCATAGAAAGCACATTGACTGATGTCACCGTAAGACAGACAAGCACGCACTAGTATCGGTTGAATTCAGGGGATACAACTGAACCGATTGGAAGCCTCTATTACACGTTACACGCCTCTGATCGGCCTACGCTACAGATCGTCACAATTCCAGATACTCCGCGATTAACCGCGCGGCGCCCGTCCACCCGTTGCCGCGCGCCAGGTCGTAGGCGGTCTGGCCCCGGAGGTTTTCCTGGGCCGGGTCCGCGGTCCTCCCCAGCAGCAGCCGCACCGCGCCCAGGTGGCCCTGCTCCGCGGCCAAGTGCAGCGGCAGGTTCCCGCGCGCGTCCGCCAGGTTGACGTCGGCCCGGTGCTCCACCAGCACGCGCAGCGTGTCCGCGAAGCCTTCGCGCGCCGCGTCGTGGGCCACGGTGAGGCCCAGGACGGGGTCGCGCGCGTCGGGGTCCGCGCCCGCGGCCAGGAGAGCGGCGGCCACGGCGGGACTGCCCAGTCTAACCACCTTGGAGAGAGGAGGGTGACACGGCAAAAGAAATCAAGTGAAACACGACCCAGTTAGCCCTCTAAAGAGAATGATTAAACAGTAAACATTATTACATACTTCATTCAGTCGAGAATACAAGCTAAATTGTATAGGCCTACAAAACAAAATATAAACATACAATATATGCAATAAACCGCTCAAAAAATATCCAGTGGGGAGATGTGCAATGGAATACAAAAATATGAAATTGCAATGTGGCATATGATGATGGACAACATTGGCAGCAGTGCATTTACCGCGGAGATGTAATACATTTGAGTGCTTATTAAGGTGTATGCAGAACACTACAGCATTTAAACTTTATAATGCCATTTTTGGTATCACACGCCCGGTCCCTGTGTATCTAGGTCAGAAAGCAATAAACGTGGTTGGATTCCACAGCTCCATGGCTCCAAAATGACACCAAAGAGAACTGATGTTATTTTGACCATTCGACAAAGAAAGAAACATTTTGATAAATAACACAAGACAAAATGTTATGTCGAAATAAAGATCTCATAAATTGAAATGTAAGACCTTTAATGACTTTTGACTTTAACTTTTATTTGTAAAACTGAATTTAAAACATTTGTCTCAGGTTTTATGTAAATATTGCCAAACCTGAAATCAAGGTCATCTATATATACTCATTATTAATTAAAAAAATGGCAAATGAATCAGTGGAGATACAGGCAGGATCAACATAGGAACATTATAGGCACACAAATACAATATTATTGTAACTGTGTGCCTCTATTGTTGTGCATCCTGCCTGTATCTCCATTGATTTATTTGCCATTTGCCTAAAAGAGCCTTTTTTAATGAATAAAAAACGGTGGGTGAGGAAATAGCTGTAGGCCTATGGCCTACAGCTATTTCCTGATCCACCATTTTGTCACCATTACAGCAGCATTTAACACTAAATTGTCAAGAACAGTTATTATCTTTACCAGATAATAAAGAGTATCAATTCATCAATTCAACATTAATTCCACTAAATTACAATAATTACACATCTCATCATGCCACTCTTTGATCAACTGTTGTTGAGACTTTTGGTGTAAGAAAACAAGTTGGATTCCACTCTGAAAACATCCAAATGGTAAGCTTACAATGCTTAATGAATCGTATTTATTTAAGATTAAATACATACCAGGAGTAACAATATTATGGGGTCTCTTCATACAAAAAATGAGGAAGGAATTTAATTATTTGAACTGGATCAAGTGACTCTCTCTCTGACCTATTTTGCATTTTCTACATTCCATTATAAGGTTTGGTATAATAGTTTAATCTAAACCTACCTCGTTTTAAATCACCTTTGACAGACACTCATTTCAAAGAGACGCATTTATACCGACCTGCAAAGAAGTCCTGCCGAACACATTGTATCCAGTGACGTCTGCTCCATTTCTTAGAAAAAACAAAACCTGATCCATGTTTCCATTAGCAGAAGCCGTGCAGAGACGGTCAGTTTGTGTGCCACTGCCTTCGGCCATTCAAGAATTAGAAGAAAGTAAACGCTGTGACAGGTCTGTGGAACAGGAAACAATGAAGATGTGAGCCACCTCCCTTCCCCTGCCTCTTTAAGCAGCATGGCTCATCCCACTGAGGTGGCATCCCTAACCCCACACTATATATTCAGCATATGCAAAGCCAAGGGTCACATGTCACCTTGTTTGGGCAATTATACGGGCCCTGCATGTGAATTGTCGATTTATTATCATCTAGCATATTAGTAGTTATTACAAAAATATGTCACTTGACTGTAGATGTTTTACCAAAGACAAAAACAAGTATCTGCAAGTTGGGACAAGGATCTACGACATGGTTGTGTTTCCAAGTGGTATTAAGTGCATGAAGAAGTGTTATAGGTTTGTTGTACTGTAAAAAAAAAAGTTCATTTTTTTAACTGGCACATAAGAGGGTGAAAATAGATATTGCGTAGGTAGATGTCCTGCTTGTCGTGTGTTTATCATTCTCTAAGCGTATTGTTCAGTACAGTAGTTTCTTTGAATAGAACATAAGCGTAAAATATCTCAAAACCTAATAATAATAGCAGTACATGCAATCTGAATGGCTACGGTTGACCCGTAGTCAGACAGATGATTTGCCAGAAGCATATATTTTATTAGCTAGCAGTTTCAACCAGAAACCGTTTACCTGTAAATATAAGAATTAGTTGTTATTAAGCTGAATTTAGGGGGTTTGACAAAACCATTGAAACCATACGATTCACTGTTATGTACAGCCCTGTGTAAGCTTTTGTAACCCACACTATCTTACAATGTGCAATCGAACAGGATTAATTTAATAAATTCCTCATAAACGGAGTATTCAGCAGGTCAAGCTATTTATTGCGATCATTGCTATGATTGTGTAAAGCTGTTCATCGATTAGGCGAGTGTGAGGTTTATTTTGGGACTTACTTACTTAGACCGCAGTCCATTTTACAGGCGCTCCTCCCTGCAGCCCAGCAGATCCAGACAAACATCCAGGGTGAAACCAACCATTGCTGTTTTAATACGACGATCAGAAAAACCGAGACAGATCGTTTGGATACATCCCATCAGACATGCACCCTCCACGCCCCCAAAAAAACCCCAAAACAAAACAAAACAAAAAAAAACAAAAAACGAATAAATAAAGATATATGCTATTCACTGAGCCATCTTGTCTCGGGAAAATGACAAAAAAAATAAATAATGAGCCTGCAATTTACAGATTGCCCTCACGGCATCTGTCTTTTGAGAGGCTGTACCTAAGTATTTCCCGCATTTGACGCACATAGGACGACACGTGGAAGGGCATTTGAGATAAAAAAACAAAAAAAAGCCATGATCGCAACTTGTGACATAGAGTTGAATTTGAAAGAATTTGAAAGAGAGAAGCACAAACTCAGATTGGACCAGAGCTGCAGGGGGAAGGGCGGAACGATTCAAACCAAACCCAAACCACTTGCTTCAAAGCGAACACATCCGTTGGTGATTTTAGAGAGCCGCGTGTCGCCTCGTTGTTTTATAACTCCTCGCTTTATAATTATTGTTCGAAAAGGATGGACACAAGCCGCGCGTTTATCCTGCACATCGGCGATAAACGAGTATTTTAGTGGTATATCCCATCCCTGTTCCCTGTCACCACAGCGCCCTCTTGTGTTGAGCTGTAGTTTCTTATTACTTTGTCTCATCTATCTGTCTGTCTGTCTGTCTATCTACCTATCTATCTATCTATCTATCTCTCTCTCCCTCTCTCTCTCTATATATCTATATATATCTATATATATATATAGATATATATAGATATATATAGATACATACATACATACATACTGAACATATATATACACATATATAGGTAAATATACACACATATATATGTACACCTATCTATCTATCTATCTATCTATCTATCTATCTATCTATCTATCTATCTATCTATCTATCTATCTATCTATCTATCTATCTATCTATCTATCTATCTATCTATCTACATTACATTACATTTAGCAGACGCTTTTATCCAAAGCGACTTACAATTGTTCAAACACCGACGGACGCAGCCATCAGGAGCAATTAGGGGTTAAGTGTCTTGCTCAAGGACACTACAGCATGCTAGCAGGAGGAGCCTGGGATTAAACCAGCAACCTTTGGATCACTAAAATCTATCTATCTATCCATCCATCCATCCATCTATCCATCCATCATCCATCCATCCATCCATCCATGGATGTAGTATAGCGCACAAAATGGCGCCTGATAGAAATGACAGGGCATATTACTTAAAATGGCGCCCAACATAGAAAATGTCTCTTTATGACACCTCTCATCCAAATAACCTTTATGACGACTTGCCTAGGAGGAAATATATAGGAGTGTCTAAAAAGACACACACAATCTCGCTCACAATCTCTCTCTCTGACACTTGCTGGCGCGCTCTTGCTTTTGGCTCGTCTCTTGGTCTTTGTCGCTGCACCAATAAAGGATCCATTTTGCATCGCACCCGTCTCCATCTTATTGAGGAAGCTCCACACATCAACCAACCTGGGAGGGATCCGTTTTTCCAGATCCCAACAGTTTTGGGGGCTCGTCCGGGATGTAGTGGAGATTCTAGAGATTGACCGAAAGCCGCCCCGGACTCTGCCTACTGACGACTCTGGTTAACCACATCTAAAGGTAAGCACGGGCCTGTTACATCGAATCTGTGCAAATTGAACATATCCAAAGTTAGAGTCGGAAGTAGATAAAGGGTGCGCAAGAGAAAAAGTAAGAAAAGATTGAGATGGATGTGATGTAAATGTATGGTTCTATCCAATATTGTGAGCTGGTGGTGAATTAGACGGACATGTATTAAAACTATTTGTGGGACTGGGATAGAACCCCCAGTAGTCGGCCGCAGTTTTCCCTTATACATATGGGGTGTTCGGGGGGTAAGATGGAGGAAGAGGCCTCTTTGCCGTATGAGGCCGAGGCGGCGCAGACCGCGCCTCCGTTGCCCAGTGCGATGTATCCAATATTGGAAATAGACTCGGGCAGATTCCAAATTGAGGTAGAGAATGGGCCCGAAAGTGGGTCTGACGGGTGTGGGACAGGGACGCCAAGGACTGTCCACCGTGCGGGCCAAGGCCGGCAAACCGGCTGGGCCCTGAAATGGAGGCGCCGCCCAGGGTAGTTTTTCCCCAGGGGTCCCTGCCATGCACAGTGACGTGGGAGCAAACGGCGTTGCACAGAATTAGGAATGAGACACAGGAACAACAACGGGAAGTTGCGGACCGCGAGGGGGCGTGTCGCAAATATCGCCCGATGGGAGGGATTAAAACAGAAGGCCGGCAAGTCACTGTTGGAGGGGTTTTGACGGGCAATTATGAAGACACAAAGGACACTGATGACGGGGAACCGAGAAGGCAAAAAAGGGGAGGGACGATCGGACCCCATGAAGGGGCGGTGACAGTGACGGATGGCTCTTCCCAGGAGGGCAGCTCCGATGACGACACAGAGGACGAGGAAACTAAGGTGTTAAGGGAAATAGCGGACTTGGAAAAAAGAAAGTCACGTCGCACAAACACATGCCCACCACGCGACCCGACGATACTGATACCACCCGACGACAGGCCGAACTCACGGCTCGTACCCGACATCAAACCGGGGGAGCGACCAGTCCGGCCCACACTCGTACCGGACTACCTGACGGGCCCGAAGGCCCACAGTCCCGCTTAATGTTACCCCTAATGCAGGAAAGTGGAGGTCCTCTGGTGTACCGACCATACGGGATGAGTGACCTCCAGGCCCTAGCGGACAAATTACCACCGATATACGAGGGTGGCATGGTGTGGCTGGAAAAATTAAGCGGCCTAACGGCAGGCCACACCCTAGCCCTGGGTGATTACCGCGGGGTGGCGTCGCGGTGTATGACTCCAGGGGAGGCGCGAGAGATCGAACACGACGCCGAAACCACGCTCACGGCTGATCGGGTACTATTACACATGATTGCCCTACCACTTAATGACGCCATACGCAAGCGGTTTCCCCCTACTGTGGCCTCCACCGTCCCTAAGTTTCCCTGGAAGGAAGGACGGTCCCCCAGAGAGCACCTGACGGCATGTAAGGACGAATGGACTCGTTTAACCGGTAGTCATCCTGAAAAGGAACGAACATCGATCGAATGGTATCGGAGGGCGGTGTTAGAGGGGGCCCCGGGGACAGTAAAGGATGCCATGATGGCCAATCCTGACATCCCGGGATGCCCCTCCATGACCTGGGAAAGACATTTTGTACACCACATGCAGAGAGCGCTCGACTCCAAGGAGGAGGAGGCCTCCACAGTCAAAGGACCTTCAGCTGCAACTACTAAAATTAGAACTAGAAAAGGCCTGACGGGATGTGACCGATAAAAAGAAGGCGGGTGCCGCCAAACAAATGCCCGCGCAGGCCGGCCCACCAGGTCCAGCCACTCCAGATTTGTACCCGATCCCACTATGGGAGGAACAGGGCCCCTACCCTCCAGGGCCTCAAGGGCGTGGGTGGGGCCAGGGGCGGGGCTATGTGGCTCGACCATGGGGACAGCGAGGTATGAGAGAGGGACCTCCGGGGCGTCCGATGCAAGGCAGATGCTACGCGTGTGGAGAGGGGGAGCCATCAGGCAAGGAGATGTCTCTACCAAGGGCAGGAGCCCCACACCCGTGGGGAATGCGTGGGTCCAGAGGACCTTACCGAGGGGGTCGAGTGGCCCCTAACCCCCATCTGGCACCTGGCCCTTTGGCAGGAGCCTTCCCGATCCGGGACTACGGGTGGGAAGACCCTGAGAACCAGCAGTGACACACTCCACTGAGAAAGCCGGCGGAAGGGGGCCAGGCAGACCCCATGCTCCCGATGGGAGTGCTCAACGAATCGCTCCCTTTCTTGGTAGAGACAGGGGCCACCCATTTTACTATTGATATATGAGCCTTTTATAGGACGTTTATAAATTTAATTGATACAGGACATCTATACATTTGATAAAACCTATATGAGAAACGAGGAACTTGGCCTTTTTGTCCGCGTTGCGGAGGATTGGGGGTCTCTCGTTTGCGCCTGCCTGCGGGTGTAGCACGGACGTGTGGTTGGACTTGGCCCTTTTGTCCGCGTTGCAGAGAATTTGGGGTCTCTTAAACCTCGGCTGGGTGACTATATTAAATAAGCAGGCGTAGGACTGCAAAAATTTGGGATTAAATAAGCAGGCGTAGGACTGTAAAATTTGGATTAAATAAGCAGGCGTAGGACTGTAAAAATTTGCATTAAATAAGCAGGCGTAGGACTGTAAAATTTGGATTAAATAAGCAGGCGTAGGACTGTAAAATTTGGATTAAATAAGACAGGCGGCGGACTGTCACAATTTGGATTAAATAAAACAGGCGGTGGACTGTCAAAATTTGGATCAAAGGAGGCTCCGGGTTTTCTGTGGCGTGGATTGGGAGGTTGGGTTTGGCCGTGTGGCGATCGAGTGCGTGTGTGTGGGTGGAGGACCCCTGGTTTTCTGTGGAGAGGATAAAAAAAGGTTAATTTTGACAGTTTTATTTGGATGTTTCTGAAAAAAGGGGGAGTGGAAAATGCTGCCCTTTTTTCAGAAAAAGGGGGAGATAGACTAGTCCTATGTCACAGCTCCAACTGAACTCAGTAGAAAAAGACCAACCGCCACGCACATGATTTGCAGCCGCAGTAGCAAAAGCATTAACGAAAACAGCCCACATGGTTATGTGACTAGTATAATTGGAATGGGTATAACAATAATGATAATAATAATTGGAATAATAAAAATACTTATGTGGATTTAAATTGTCTAAAGTCAAAGAAATTCTGATTCTTTTGTTACCCCTAGAAAGGGCAAATAGTACAATTAAGGCCAAATTGGCCAGGATTTGCGTGGACTCAAAGCTAACTAGGGTAGAAGCCCTTCCGATAGCTCTTATGTCAATAAGGGCATCCACTAACAGCAACACAGGTTTCTTCTTTTGAATTATGCACAGAAAGGAGGTTCGAGAGTCTGGCCACGGTGGATCTGAGGGGGACGACCCTGGATCTCACCCATAACCTAACTGTTCTGCAAGTCTCTCTCTCTAGCTCTCTCCTCAAAAATACAGGACCACGCTGGAGAAGCGAATCAACCCATCATCGAGTAAGGCTGTAAGAGTCCCCAACTGGGTCTGGTTGAAAGGGGCGAAAAAAAATGTGGCCGGAGGCCAGGTGGACCGGACCGTTATGATTAACCAATGTGTTGCTGCGAGCTCTTGTTTCCAGTTTTGTCTCACAGGGGAGGCCCGGGTAACTCCGAACTACCCACGGCCGAGTGGGTCCTGCTGAGGGTCATCCAGCGAAAGTAGGCAGACCACCGGTGGACGGGACCACATCAGGTCACCGAGCGCACCACCTTTCGGCTCGAGGGAGAAGGGGACACGCGGTATCACTGGAGTCAGTGCGCCGCAGCCTCTAACCCCGACTGCCAACGACCAGATCTTTACAGCACCACGACACCGCCCGACCCCTGAGGAACAGGTGGCAGCCGCCGATTCAGGGCACTCACTGTTAGCTGCGAGGGTGAATGTTCTAGTAACCTCTCCCCTCTAGGTCATAGAGGAGCGAGGCGGGACGATCACCATTCCCCGCCCAGAAGCAGACTGTCCACCTCGACGGGACCCCAGGCGTTTCCCCTCCTGATTTGTTTATGTTTATTTTAGATGATTATCTGGGAAGAAGTTCAGTGTTTTATATTTTATTTCTCGTGTTAGGGTAAGATTCTATTAGGTAGGGAAAGGCCCAGCTGTAGGATCCGATGGGTTGACCAGTCTGTGTTGGACACTTTTATGTTTTAGTTACCTTCTTCCCCTTTAACTGTTTTAGCTCATCTAGTTGATCAGGGTTCAAGAGAGAAAGATCAAAACAGCTGAGTAAGCACAGCTCGCATGAGGTTAAGAGCAGAAAAGCTGCAAGATCCAGTATCACACCCAGGGAGACACTGCTCCTACGAAATCCCTCTGTACTTTTGTTTGCTCAAAATGTTTAAGTTTAGTATAAGGTTTAAAAAGTTGAAGTTTAGGATAAGGTTAATAAATGTTTAAGTTTGGTATAAGGTTCATAAAAGTTTAATAATAAGTTTAGTATAAGGTAAGAGAGAGATAGATCTTTGCAGTTTGTCGACGATTTTGTTATTGAAAATGGTCCAGGTGGTGAGTGAATGCCATCCTCACGTTCAGTAATAAGGATGTTGGTAGGTTTTCCGACTAAGACAAGTGGGGTTTTCCCTGCCAATCACTCCTGGTGCCATGCATTGTCATGAATTGTGTAGTGTTTGTTGTACATGTCATTACGATGTTGTATTTGCTTTCCCCATGGTTAATATATGTTGCGATAACTGTTTTAGAGTGACCTCATATTTGATGAGGTCAAAAGGGGGATTGTTGGATGTAGTATAGAACACAAAATGACGCCTGAAAGAAATGACAGGGCATATTACTTGAAAATGGCGCCCAACATAGAAAATGTCTCTTTATGACATCTCTCATCCAAATAACCTTTATGACGACTTGCCTAGGAGGAAATATATAGGAGTGTCTAAAAAGACACACACAATCTCGCTCACAATCTCTCTCTGACACACACTGGCGCGCTCTTGCTTTTGGCTCGTCTCTTGGTCTTTTGTCGCCGCACCAATAAAGGATCCATTTTGCATCGCACCCGTCTCCCATCTTATTGAGGAAGCTCCACACATCAACCAACCTGGGAGGCATCCGTTTTTCCAGATCCCAACACTATCTGTCTACCTATCTATTATTCAATGTTCTTTATTAGTTGTGTGTATCCTCTTCTCTCATGACGTGTGACTTGTGACAAACTGACCAAAAAAGGTCAGATAAAAATATGTGTATCCGGTACTGTACATACTGTATATAGTGACGGTGCAGTCTAGATGTCTGTTACCACAAATACTAAACTGTAATTGTACGTTTGTTTTATAAAGCTGTAACCTGAAAGTGAAAATAAAATAAAATACCACGTTATACCCATTTACAATAATTATTGAAAGTGAAAAAAAAAAATATATATATATTTACCCCAAAAAAGAGCTACATCCTGTGACTGTGACATCATATCTCTGTCAAACTGTGTTCTGTGGCCCCCTAGGGGTTCTTCAAGGAATTGCGGGAGTCTGCAACAATTCCATTTTTTTATGATGGCATTTTTTATAATCATGTATCTATTCATTCATTAATTTATTATTATTATTATTATTATTATTATTATACATTTTACATTTTCAACTTCACTAATGACGGCGAGTTTTAGTGTGTTGTGAGATCTGCACCGATGTCAACAAATGAAACATTTCTTTTTTGGGGGGAGGGGGAGGGGAGGCGCTCGTCCTTCGTGATTGTAAATTCCATATTTCTCTAATGTTCAGTAGCTCAGTGGGAACGTCCATAACCACCAAGCGCCATCCCTTATGTCCAGTGGCGCCCGCCACAACAGTTCCCCCTGTGTCCTCGCGTCGTTTTCCGGCACGTCTCCACACTTTACGTCTTGCCGTACCACAGCGATGGAACAGTTGAGAATAATGAGAGGAGATCATTGATATCTGTAGTTTTACATTTTGGAAATATCACAAAGCTTGTAGAGCTCGGTAAAAGTCAAGCACTTGGCTATTTTTTTTTTAAACCTCCCAAACGTCGGCACGTCTGGGAAAAGTGGAAATTTATCCGGTAACAGGGAGAGAAGTGAGAAAGCGGTGATATATCCAGGAGAAGAGTCGCTTTGAACTAGTCATCGCCATGGCCTCCGACAGCAGCAGCATGGACAGAGAGATGATCCTGGCTGACTTCCAGGTCTGTTCCCCCGGGTCCCCCTCGGACAAACGTAGTGAAATAATGTTCCTGCGGTCGTTCCGCTAGCCCTGATGTCAACAACACAACATCAGCTGATTCACGTTAGCTAGCCGCCTAGCTAACTAGCACACTGACAAGCAGCTAGCCAGTAGCGGGGATTGGGTTGTTGTTGTTGTTGTTGTTGTTGTTGTTGTTTACCAGCGATAACAGCGATGTTTGTGTCTGAGCGGGTTGTTTATTGCACAGCCCAAACTAGAATTGTTGCGACCACTACAACTGACAAGCTGCTCTCATGCTTTGGTCACAGTGTAGATTAGATCAAGTAGGTACTTGTTTCACCCCCGGAAGGGAATTGCGGTGTCACAGAAGCTTACAATAGCAAGTCAATCATAATAAAAAACAGAAATAAACGTCCCCATACAAAATAATTCAAATTGAAAAAATCAAAAATCAAAAAAATCACAATAAACTTAAGAATAAACAGTGAACCTCCGTGTCAACAGTTCATTTAAAATGCTGGAAATGGCAACAACCTATGTATCTAAAAAGAACAACACTAACAAGATGGCTATTGCAGACAATTCTGTATAGTGTATATGAGTGAAAAATGGATACAGGGTGTCAAGCAGAATCCATATGAATATGTAGTCAGTGCTGCAAATATATCTAACAGTTGCAGCAGTGGTTTAAAACGAGTAACAGTGGTGCTTTCTGTCATGACTTGCACATTTATTTGTAAAATCACTCAGAACAGCATAGATACTTTACTCATTCCTGGAGGGGAATTGTGGCGTTACCACAGTTCCTATAAAAACAATAGGCAATGATAATAAATGATTACAAATAACAACTAGAAAAAAGAATTTCCAATATGCAATAAACCTAAGCAAGATTAACTAAAAGATGATGTAATGGATGTAAACTGGGTGGCTAAAGGCAAATTTCCCCTGTTAGTATTTCAGTGAAATAGCCTCAGTACTTCTCCTGACTGCCGATCAACTAATCGATTGGTTTTAAGATTTGGCTAGACAGTGTGTAGTAACAGCTCAGAAGCAGAATTATAGCAGCGATCCAATGCCATGACCTTTCTGGCTTGCAACATTCCGCTCAGCAGTATACTTAATCAATGTCTTTGTAGAATACGTTTGTGTTTCAACACACTCTACCTCAATCTGAAAGAAATTCTCAAACACATAAATGCACTCTCTAGCTCCGGGATCATATAACTGATTAAAAGTGGTTTAATTGATTTGTAGATGTCTAGTGTTAATGTTTGCCTTGTTTCACACATCTATGTCTATTATTTGAGCCATAGGTATATTTTGGAGTTGGTATGTCCTGACTAGAGTCAACACACCAATTCTTTGTAAACAATTTGATTGATTACTGATATTTGAACAAACATGGACCAAAGCATGTTTTTCCTATACTTGTTTATTCAATTTGTTATTTTTATCAAGTTTACTCCTTTGGTCTGGCACCATCAAGAGAGGTCTGCTGAGTTGTTATTTGGTGATAAAAATTGAAGGCTAATGAGTTACCATCTTTTAGACATAAAACCTACTGATGACAGCTGTCATCTCAAGCTGTGTGTGTGAGAGACACACAGGTTTGCTGTTAAGTTTGCCGTTAATGGCAACTACTATATAAGTGAAAAAGACAGTTCTAATAAATGGATCAGTCATCAGTCCGGTCAGTGATCATTTCAACCCAACCCTGAATCCTGACCGATGTTGCAAGGTTGAAATTGCTTAGGTAGTATGGACTACTTTGTTTTTTAGCCTGTTTCAAGTCAAACATGACAGTGGATAATGTCCAGCAGTAGGCTAACCCTTGCTCAGTATCTTATCTTTTGTCATGTGCATTGAGATGGCCTGTTTAATGCCTAATTTTATATGTTTCAATACAGTGGTTGCTGTAAAAGTATGCTCATATCTTTGGACCTAATTCATTTTTTATTCTCTTTTGCATTTCCCATCACCACAGGCTTGCACTGGAATTGATAACATTGCAGAGGCAATCACTCTACTAGAGCTCAATAATTGGGATCTTGTGGTAAGTTCATCCACATGCAACCATTAGTAATAGATGCAGAGGTTGAAGTCCCTAGAATAAAAGTGTATGATGCTTTTAACACCCTACTGTTTGCACTTTCTCTGTAGTTATATCAATCCAAAAATCTGATGAGGCTGTTACAAAATATAGTGTTTGCCACTGTTTGCTGCTCTACTTTTTTCAGTTTGCAAATGCACTAGGGAACGGAAAAGTAATTTCTGATGGACAAAACTCCATATTTGAGTACATTTGAACGTAATCTTACCTTGACCTTATAAGCCTTTACCTGAATCTCCTCTGACAAGGTGAAAAAAATGCAGCTTTTTTTGTTTTATCCTTGACAAATATCTTAAAAGACAACTAAGATTCAATGGTGTGAATTTATATGCCGCTTTTCTAGTCATACGGCTCAAAACACTCATGTTCAATATTTCACACAGACATTCAAACATTGATGATGGCGGCAGCCGTGCTAGGCGTACACCAGCTCAACAAGAGCAGTTAGGGGGTTAAGTGTCTTACTGAAGGACCCCTCAGCACGCTACCAGGAGGAGCTGGGGACCAAACCGGCAATCTTGCGATCACTAGGCGACCCACTCTACCTCCTGACCGACTGCCCCCAACAGTAGCTATTCTCTGCACAGCAGTAAACAGTTAAAATTAATTTTTTCAAATATTGTTTCTTACTATTGGCAGCTTTCTTCAAAAGAAAGATACAGTGCACCCGGAAAGTATCCAGACACCCTCACTTTTTGCACCTGTTCTTACATTACAGCCGTACTGTAAAATGGATTAAATGTATTTTGCTTACCGATCTAAAAACAATACCACAAGATTCTAAACTAAAAACAGGGTTTTAGAAATTTTGTGCTAATTTATTAAAAATAGAAGCCTGAAATTCTGAAAGTACTCAGACCCGAGATGGGTCGAAGGTAGTGTCCATAGACCTCTGATGTGTAGAGTCACACATCTGGACAAGGGTACCAAAACCACAAAACCTCCATTACATGGCAGAAGTTTGGAACCACCAAGATTATTTCTAGAGTTGGCCATATGGGCAGAAATATGTGTCACTAGAAACTGAATCACTGAATTATTTATATATGAATTTTAATTGCTCGTCTTTATTTATTGCATTTAAAAACTGAATTTGTATCACATCATTTGAATTTGTATTGTTTAACTTGAATAATTGCATTGGAAATCTGAAAAGCATAATTTGACGCCCCCTTACCGTGAAATAACACAGGTCCTCGCTTATCGACCAATTTACTTAACGACCTGGTCCTAGGAATGGAACTCGGTTGTTAATTGAGGAGTACCTATATTATGAAATGGAATTAATTTGCTCTGAAATTATACTTGATCCTAACTCCAAATTCAATCAGTTCTCACAATTCAGATTCAGTCAAAAGGGTCCCACTACAGACCTTCCTACTGAGGCCCAAGTTTTGTGATCCAATGGGGTTTGAGCTTCCCCTCCATTCTGAGGCCCCTAGTTCTGTGTGCCATCGCCCCATTGGTCGGAGGATGTATTGCAGCTCTTGTGCAGGTATTATCGCCCCCTGCTGAAATGAGGGCCCGCTCATAACTGCTTGCAGCTCTCGTTTGAATTTTGTTTGAACTATAGAGCTCAACAGTAACCGTCCACTTTTAGAACGGAAGTGAATTTCTCATTCATTCATTCCACTGACGTTTCAGAAAACCTGATATAAAGAGTTTTAAGCCTTTTCCCTGATGTCAACATAAAATAGGCTCAATAATTTCGAAGGTCTTCTTCAGATTTGTTCATTTATAGAAGCGTAACGCAAGTGGCAACGGAAAAGACAATCAGTTTGGAGTATCTAAAGCTGACCTTTCACCTCTTGCCAATTCGATTTTTCGATTTCCAAAGAAAGCCCCTTCTCAGGTGGGTAGGTTGCACACACCGGCAGCTGAGCCAGAGTGGCAGCGTCCAGAATGAGCAACTCAGAGGAGAAGGCGACAGTTATACTGTATCCTAAATTATATATGATGATATCTGATATCTTAGGTATTGTTGATAAAAGAGGGTCACAAACATCGATAGTTTGACGTTTTTTTTGTGGATATTTAAGTTCCGGCTCAAATCAGATGATTAATATTCATTGTGTAAAATATGTCGACGAGACATGCCGACGAAGACAGGCAACAGCACAAACTTGTTCCAGTTTTGTTTTATTGGAACTTTTTTTTTTTTTTTTTTTACAATGCAGATTTATATTTTAAAATTAATGTTTATTTAGGACAATTTCATTCAACCAATAAGAGTCATTTTAAAATGTATCGTGGCATACAACTGTGTTCTTTATTAAAAAAACATTGATCAAAAATTGTGGTTAAAACATTTTCTAATATATATTGATATTATTTTATATACACTACTCACAAAAAGTTAGGGATATTTGGCTTTCGGGTGAAATTTCTGGAAAATGTAAAAAGTTCACGCTACAGTGATATTATATCATGAAAGTAGGGCATTTAAGTAGAAGCATGCAATGGTGATTTCCTCATCTCAAACAATTTATTGAAACAAAAGCCAACAACAGTGGTGGGTTTACCACAACAAAAAATGTCAATGTCTCAATAACTTGTCATGTGGCCTTGAGCATCAATTACAGCTTGACAACGACATCTCATGCTGTTCACAAGTCGACTTATTGTCTGCTGAGGCCTGGCCCCCCACTCTTCTTGAAGGGCAGCCCTCAGGTCTTTGAGGTTATGGGGTAGAGAGTTAGGAGCCTCTACACGGACACTCAGCTGATCCCATAGGTTTTCTATGGGATTAAGGTCTGGAGAAAGTGCAGGCCACTCCATTTGAGGTACCCCAGTCTCCAGTAGCCGTTCCTTAATGATGCGACCTCGATGAGCTGGAGCATTGTCGTCCATGAATATGAAATTAGCCCTGTGTTGTTCATGCAGGGGCACAATGACTGGATTAATGATGTTATTCAGGTAGTATGGGCTTGTCACTGTACCATTCACAAAGTGTAGGGCAGTTCTGTATTGACTAGACACACCTGCCCACACTGTAACACCACCACCACCAAAGGCTCGTCTGGTGACAACAGTGGCTGATGCATAGCGCTCTCCTTGACGTCTCCAACATCGTTGCTGGCCATCATTTCTGCTCAACGTGAATCGACTTTCATCAGAGAACAGCACTGAGGCCACTGGTCCCTCGTGCAGCGTAAATGCTCCCTGGCCCGTGCAAGAAAATGATGCCTGTGCCTGGTGGTTTGGTCAGGTACCCTTGCAGGTCGTCTAGCACGCAGACCACACTGATGTCAACGGTTTTGAATGGTCTGACGTGACACTTGGGTGCCTCTCACCTCCCTTAAATGTGCCTGGAGTCGAGTGGCATCATCATCCGGTTCCGCAGGGCACTGTTCACAATGAAGCGCTCATCAGTGTGGGATGTGGCCAAAGGACGTCCACTTCTATGCCTTTCTGTGACTCTTCCAGTCTCTGTATCTCTGTTGCAACCTGCTGATGACACTCTGACACTCTAAGCTCAGTGGCCACTTCACTCTGACAACATTCTGTTTGAAGCCTCGCAATGGCGAGGTACTTTTGATCAGTTGTTAGGTGTCGTCTTGGTGTCATGATGTCAAAATGTGAACAGCATGATGAAGAGGACTGTTTAAATACCAATTCTAATTGAACCAGGAAATGTATTGGTCGATTCATTTTTCCTTTCAGCTCCTTGTTAGAGAACAGCAAGTTGTGCAAAAAGTACTGAAACATTGAACAGTTGGACATGTGCATTCAAAAGTTTAGAGAAGGTCAAATTAAGTTCACCTGTAAAGGTTGTAGTGCATTTTATCTTCATCCTGAAATTTCACCCGAAAGCCGAATATCCCTAACTTTTTGTGAGTAGTGTATCATGATAAATATCGTTATCGAATGGTATGAAATATTTTATAATGATAACATTTTTGGCCATATCACTCAGCACTCAGTGTACATAATTATCTTTAACAAGCATCAATCCCTACAAGTCCATGGATCAATGGGTGTGAAGGAAATGGTCATAAACATAGATTGGTCGAAAAGGAGTTACAGTGGGGCAAAAAAGTATTTAGTCAGCCACCAATTGTGCAAGTTCTCCCACTTAAAAAGATGAGAGAGGCCTGTAATTTTCATCATAGGTACACTGCGACCATGAGAGACAGAATGGGGGGAAAGAATCCAGGAAATCACATTGTAGGATTTTTAATGAATTAATTGGTAAATTCCTCGGTAAAATAAGTATTTGGTCACCTACAAACAAGCAAGATTTCTGGCTTTCACAGACCTGTAACTTTTTCTTTAAGAGGCTCCTCTGTCCTCCACTCCTTACCTGTATTAATGGCACCTGTTTGAACTCGTTATCAGTATCAAAGACACCTGTCCACTACCTCAAACAGTCACACTCCAAACTCCACTATGGCCAAGACCAAAGAGCTGTCAAAGGACACCAGAAACAAAATTGTAGACCTGCACCAGGCTGGACAGACTGAATCTGCAATAGGTAAGCAGCTTGTTGTGAAGAAATCAACTGTGGGAGCAATTATTAGAAAATGGAAGACATACAAGACCACTGATAATCTCCCTCGATCTGGGGCTCCACGCAAGATCTCACCCCATGGGGTCAAAATGATCACAAGAACGGTGAGCAAACATCCCAGAACCACACGGGGGGACCTAGTGAATGACCTGCAGAGAGCTGGGACCAAAGTAACAAAGGCTACCATCAGTAACACACTACGCCGCCAGGGACTCAAATCCTGCAGTGCCAGACGTGTCCCCCTGCTTAAGCCAGTACATGTCCAGGCCCGTCTGAAGTTTGCTAGAGAGCATTTGGATGATCCAGAAGAGATGAAACCAAAATAGAACTTTTTGGTAAAAACTCAACTTGTCGTGTTTGGAGGAGAAAGAAAGCTGAGTTGCATCCAAAGAACACCATACCTACTGTGAAGCATTGGGGTGGAAACATCATGCTTTGGGGCTGTTTTTCTGCAAAGGGACCAGGACGACTGATCCGTGTAAAGGAAAGAATGAATGGGGCCATGTATCGTGAGATTTTGAGTGAAAACCTCCTTCCATCAGCAAGGGCATTGAAGATGAAACGTGGCTGGGTCTGCTCTGCTGCACTGCTCTAGAGGAGATCTGCATGGAGGAATGGGCCAAAATACCAGCAACAGTGTGTGAAAACCTTGTGAAGACTTACAGAAAACGTTTGACATCTGTCATTGCAAACAAAGGGTATATAACAAAGTATTGAGATGAACTTTTGTTATTGACCAAATACTTATTTTCCGCCATAATTTGCAAATAAATTCTTTAAAAATCAATTTTCTGGATTTTTTTTTTTCTCATTTTGTCTCTCATAGTGGAGGTATACCTATGATGAAAATAACAGGCCTCTCTCGTCTTTTTAAGTGGGAGAACTTGCACAATTGGTGGCTGACTAAATACTTTTTTGGCCCACTGTATGTGAATCGGCACTCGATTGCTCTCCCTTAGCGTCCCGGATGTGTGTCTCAATAAACTGAATTTGAACTGTGAGAACTGAATTAGAATTACAAGAACTGATTTCTTCCTTTCTTCCTTCAGCCCGCTTTCAGTTTGCCAGGTGACCCCTGAAGGAGTCTCAGGGGTTGTATGTAGATTGGTAGGAAAAAGTACAATTTATTCAATTAAGAGTAAGGCTGTAATGTATCAAAATGTGGAAGCGGCCTGAATACTTTCCAATGCACTGAATGCCTTCCTGTGTTTGAGTTAATGTTGAAAGTTCACATATCATTTGGGAAAAGGAAAAACCATTTACCATGAAATGCACTTCCGAGTGCAACCTATATTTACCTATATTTAGCTTGCTGCTGTTAAGGGGGCTGACAGGCATTAAAGGCAAGGAGCAGAAGTGACAAGAGAGACAGTGGGGTCGAGACTTACTGTAATTGTAATTCCGATGACTTGCACTTCCTCTGTGGTAGCTGCTGCATTGCATAAACCTTCTTGTGCAGGTGTGCAAAGGATGCAGGTGACACAATTCAAGAAATACTATAACAATATGATGAGAATTTGGGTAACAATTACAAGCCAAGGAATCCTAATTCACTTTGTACATGTCAAAGTTTCTATTATATTGTTTCTTGTTCTCTTCCATTGTGTTTTTATCGTTCAGGGACCCTAAAAAAGAAACACTTGAATTTTTATAGCATTTGCATACAGTGACGAATGTTAGAGTTTATGTACAGAAAGGTAAATAAATAGTTGGGCACTGGTCAGTGAGTTTGAAATCTCCCCAGGGCTGGAAAATTGAGATTTAATAAATCAACTTTCATCACAATGAACTGTCTTGAAGAATCCCATCCCATCTACCTGATACTTAAATTAAAAGCTGAGATCGGCATCTCCTGTGACCCTGACGTGAAGCAAGCATGCAAAACAATGTGACATGTGACATACTGTATGGGACAATTACATCTGTAAAGTAATTGCGTGATCACAATGATTTGTGTTGAACGCAACCATTTCCTAAAATAGCTAGATTCCACAATCATTTGTTTCCACCTAAATTAACCCTTGTATTAATTGGACAGATTTGACCAGAATTTAGGTGTTTATCATCACTAAAAGGCTGGTTAATATACTTGTTTCAGCCTGAGGCCAGGTGGCTTTGCCATTTGGGGTCATGAACTTCTATACAGAATATTGAAATCTTGATGTTTTTGTTTATGTCTATAAGCACTTTGTATCCCATTTTGATGGTTTGGCCATGAACTAACAGATAGTTTAAATGAGACTCTCTCTTTCTCTCGCTATCTCTCTCTCTCGCTCTCTCTCACCACAAACCTAAAGACCATCTCCTTTTATTGGAACTAAAAGTAGGCTGCTATATTCAAGAAGATTTCCAAAAGAGGAACATGAGCAGAAGATTCCCAGTCAATGAAGCCCTCGCTTTAATCTTAAACTTCTTTCACACATATACTCTGGACAATGTCTGGATAATCAGATCCGGACATTAACCGGAGTTGCCCTTTCACACATGTAGCACACAACCAGAGGTTGTCTGTGCCAGATGTGTATGCCTGGAAATACTCTGTTTGGTTTAGACGATGGGCAGAACGTGATGCAATTACACGATGAGAGTTTTAGCACACCTAATATAGTGGACAAGGCTAACGACTTATATTTTATTGGTGTCAATACTCCATGTATTTGGACCTCATATAGATCCACATGAAGGTAAATAACTGGCGCATGATGTCAGTAGAGACAGATGCAGAGACATCATTAACACGCCCACACGCTCGCTGTGAATTCTCCGGACAATTACCTGCTCTGTTCACACATACCGTTCAGTTGGACATTACGCAGACTTTGTACCAGGATGCTGGCTGGGTAAAGTCCGCTTAATGTCCGGTCCAAATGATTCGGACATTTGCGTTCATACATACAGCTCCTCCGGGTAATGTCCGGATAATTTCAGGGTTCTAATGCATGTGTGAAAGCAGTGATAATGACAGTGAAATACGGGAGGAAGTGGCCAAAACTGTGGAAAATGTTGAACATACACCGATCAGCCACAACATTAAAACCACCACTAATAACACCTAATATTGTTTAGCTCCCCCTCGTGCCGCCAAAAAAGCTCTGATCTGTCGAGGCATGGACCCCACAAGACCTCTGAAGGTGTCCTGTGGTATCTGGCACCAAGACATTAGCAGCATATCCATTAAGTCCTGTAAGTTGTGAGGTGGGGCCTCCATAGATCAGTCTTGTTGTTCCAGCACATCCCACAGATGCTGGATTTGATGGGACCCTAAACCCGCCCATCCACATCAGACCAGGCCACCCTCTTCCATTGCTCCATGGTCCAGTTCTGACACTCACTTTCCTTTTGTAGGCGCTTTCGGTGGTGGACAGGAGTCAGCATGGGCACTCTGACTGGTCTGCGGCTACGCAGCCCCATACGCAGCAAGCTGTGATGCACTGTGTGTTATGACACCTTTCTTTCATTGCAGCATTACATTTATCAGCAATTTGTGCTACAGTAGCTCTTCTGTGGGATCGCACCAGACGGGTTAGCTTTTGCTCCCCATGTGCATCAATGAGCCCATGGGTGCCCATGACCCTGTCGTCGGTTCACCGGCTGTCCTTCCTTGGACCATTTTTGGTAGGTACGAACCACTGCATATCGCGAACATCCCCCACAAGACCTGCCCTTTGAGATGCTCTGACTCAGTCGTCAATTTGTCCCTTGTCAAAGTTGCTCAGATCCTTACGCTTGCCCAACACATCAACTTCAAGAACTGACTGTTCGCTTGCTGCCTAATATATCCCACCCCTTGACAGGTGCTATTTTTACGAGATGAGCAATGTTATTCACTTCACCTGTCAGTGGTTTTAATGTTGTGGGTGAGCGGTATAATTGGGAGTACAATGAATCATCTTCTGATGAGGAAGAAAAAAATAAATAGGTTGAAAGAGAGGCAATGCTGATGGAATGGGAACATAGCATGGTCACAAACCCCCTGTGCAAGTAGGGAAAAACATAATCAGAATGGTCCCAGGACCTACCAGATTTGCACTTACACAACTTCCTGACATCCAATCTGCCTTTGAACTGTTCATACTGCAATGTAACTCACATCAAAAAAGCCATATGAATAATTAAATTGAATTTCTTTTTAATAAAAAGACAGCAGATTTTAATGAATATATAAAGCACTGAAAAACATCAAGTTTCTGTTCTGTTGTCCAGAATAATCCTCTCCACTGGCTCCTTGTTGTCATGTCGAGGCCACTGGGGCAGCTCGTCATAATGAATGTTATTGTGCCAAATCTGCCCCTCATCAAATGCAAGACAAACATTACATGTGTAAGAACATGTGTAAAAACATGCCAGCAAAAAAAAAGAAAAAAGAAAAGAAAACATGCATATTACGACCATCACGGCCAGTTTGATGAATAATTGGTGCATATTGTGCGCTTTGCAATGACAAATGAGTGGTGTAATATCAAGGGAAACCTGTCCTATGTGACAAATAAACTTAAATATCTTGTCAAGTTTGTAATGATAGTCAGTAACATGATAATTTGAAATAATTACTCTTTGAGAAGGTTGAATTTGCATATCTCACAATTTTTAGGTGACTTTTTTAGCACCCACCCATTCTGGCTGGAACAGTATTCAATGGTTAAACACTGAAACATAATACAAGGGTTAAAGGTAAATTTTGAGCTATGTAAGAAATGTGGCAACAAATATAATATGAATTTCGGGCTGTTGAGGTGCCTTAACTGTCTACCCATATTTTTATGTTCAATTTAGCTCCTCTACTACATACGTTGGATGTGTATTATTAAACTATCATTGGTTTATAATATGAAAGTTGCATAAAATGGACAAAATAGACAATTTTTCATTTCAAGTAGGACATCTAATCGTCGGCTGAACTCAAATCTCTTCTCACTCTTTTCTCACTACAATAAAAACCTATGGTTTATACAGATTGACACAGTATGTAGTTGGGTTAAATTGTATAAAATTATTCAAAGAATGGCACTGAACATAGAGGCAGCAGACGGTGCATTTACATTAAATTACTGTCTATTCTGAAAACACCTCCAAACCCCCACAGAATATCTCCTAATTTTCTGTAATTTTTGCAGGTTTCTGTATTTATTAGTCTGGCAAACTTTAAATCAGCCAACATTTCTCCCAGAAAGCTGCTTTTGACCCTGGACCCTATGGAAGAATCCCAGTCGATCATTTGTTTCTTTTCGGGTTGGGAGGATTGGAATTCAATTGATTTCTGAACCATTCTCTTTGAGCTGTTGTGCACCCACCATGTGATTATCTAGCAAACTTTGTTATAAGGTGAAATAAACATTATTATTACCATACCAGAAATTTAGGAGTCGAAGAAGCAAATAATTGGTTATTAATAAGAAACATGAAATGACTATCTTGAATTTTTACTTCCTTTTTTTTAGGCAGCAATCAACGGAGTGATACCACAGGAGAATGGGATCTTACAAAGGTAACTCCATGGCACCACCACACATTCACTTACAACCATCGAGGTTTTGCTGGACATTAGGGCTACCCGACCAAAATAAAATAACTTATATATAATGTTCAGACAAAATTCAAGAGAATGAAGAAGATGATTGGAATATAAGGTGACACTTGTGCTGTGGGTATGTGTATTTTGATAAATAAAGTTTCAAATTAGTAATGATACTTTTCAATGTATTGTGTGGATCTAATACGATAAGGCTATAAGTGGTTGCTTAGTGTTCTATTTCAATTAACCCACTGTATCCAGTGTAATCAGGTATAAAGTCAGATAGCAATAAAACATATCTACGTAACTGTTGTCAAGTGATGGTTCATATTCAATGTCAAACAACCTTTTTTGGCTTGTATTGGAATATCACGTTCTCTTAGATTAGTTCACAGAGAATAGCATTAGTCAGAAAAGCCTTATGTGCATTATGTAAAAAAACTGTTGGCCCAAAGAATTTTTGCCCAACCATTGGGCAATGGCCAAACAGTCCACCAACTGACTTATTGCGGACAGTCCTACTGGATTAGCCTGATAATCATCCTGAATTTCTATTTTGTAAAGTGAGCCAGACTGGCAATTCAGGGGCTGGAACCAGGCAACTACTGGAGATATATATATATATATATATATATATATATATATATATATATATATATATATATATATATATATATATATATATATATATATATATATATATATATATATATATATATATATATATATATATATGCGCACTACTAGGCTGTGTGAAGATTGTTGTTAAAAATTAACTGTTGACCAGTGAAGTAAAGAAATTCATTGAAGCTGTAAAATACCCTCCTGCCAACAGTGGAGTTGTACACAGTTTCTAAAGAAAAAGGCTACTCTATAAGAGCTATTGTGCTTTTCACTTTCCTTCAACGGTTAGTTGATGATGAATGCACTGAACTGATGTGTACTCCTCCAGGCCGGGGACATTCTGTTTAACCGTCTTATTTTGTACGCACACTTAGTGTCTGTCTGTCTGTCTCTCTCTCTCTCTCTCTCTCTCTCTCTCTCTCTCTCTCTCTCTCTCTGTGTCTGTGTGTGTGTGTGTGTGTGTGTGTGTGTGTGTGTGTGTGTGTGTGTGTGTGTGTGTGTGTGTATTTCAACCCCCTTGGCCCATGAGGAGATGTTTGGTCTTTCTTAAGGCACACATCATTATGAATGGATTCTGCTTGGCAGTGTGTACGGCAGCCAACACATTTACTAAGTGGCTGGCATTGGTTAGGATAGGCTGGCATTGCCCAGTAAACAACCCCTGATGACGTGATCTGAGCTAGCGCCAGCTGGAGACCCCAGCTACGCTCCAATCCAAAATGCAGCCCTTTTCTCCCCCATGTCCTCTTAAATTATATGGCTTGGAATTATGGGATGTCTCGTTGTTTGCAAATCAAGGCTTCTAAATATTCTAAATGTTTTTGTTTTAAAAAAAAAAAGCTTTGACACTTTATTCCTGTTCTCACGGTTTGTGTTGGATATTAGACAGATTAGCAGTTGTTTCAAAAAAAGATTGAATGTTTTTTTTTAAGTTCACAAAGGAGCAGTGCAATCTACATGTACGGCAGTAATTAACAAACGGTATCAACGGTCAACTTAACGGTTGTCAGTGTTTCTGAGCCAAGTTTGGTGAAAGTGCCTCAGTTTGTCCCCAGTGGGACCATTGGTTGTGCAATCATGGGACGCATACATTTAGCACACATAAAACACAGGGTACATAAATACACTTAAGACCAAATACACAGTAAAAAATACTCTGTCAATTAAGATAAAAAACAAAACAATAAGTTAAAATATTGTCATATACATACTTTCATACATATATGCAGTGAAATGTCTTTGCAACGCACCCAGAGATTATGCACAATAGTTACTAAACCAAACATAATAGCTTACCTAATTCCTACCTAGATAACGAACTGAAACTGATTCCTAAAACATAATGCAGTTAGTGAATAGAATAATATAAATAAAATAAAATAAGACTCAAAAAGATAATACAAAGTAGGGGTACAAAATACAAGGGAATAGATTTATGTATATGGGATAGGCTATTTGTATATACAGATATGTTCAGTAAAGTGCATGTGAATAAAGTGAGTATGGAGATATACAGTACAGTATACAACAGTATGACACAGCAATACAGTAACACCGAATAGAACAGCAATACAGCACAGTATGCAGTAACTCAGAACAGTGATACAGTATGTAGTACAGTATGCTACATACAGTACAGTAAGGCAGTGGGGCCTTACTAACTAATTAATTAACTACCATTGCCTCCTAGAGTTTAGGAGGGAGATGGCACAGGGTATGAGAATGAGTGTGTTTATCTGTTGGTTTTAGCTAGTGGAAGTATGAGGAGGGTGCCAGATTGCAGACACCTTTCCCGTTGTCAGGAGAAATGCCGCTTTTTTTTTCTGGTGCATTACATTCGACGTCAAAAACACACCGGAAAAGTGGCGTGTCATGGTTCCAGTGTGATTGGGAACAAAACAGTAGAGGAGACAGCAACTTAAACAAACAATGACATAAAACTGCTAAACTTGAAAAAAGTATTTTGAGCTGTTCAAAAGAATCGGATCGTTCATGAACGACCCAACACTACAGTAGAAGCTGCGTGGAGCACCCTCGCCGGATACTCCATTCTGCCGATGCGCACTGGCCCGTGCACACACCAGTTTTCCGGCGGTGGGGAGCCTGGACTGGCGAGGAGTGTGGGGGTTCTCTGCTGTGGTCCCCACGGTGCGATCGCCACACTCACAACATTTCATGGTCCCCCATGTGGAAAAAAGTCAATAACTTCTGATTGTGGATTCTTGATGGGATATGAAATGATGGAATGATACACTGATGTTCCAAGTCTATTTATACGCCAGCGTCCGTCATTTCAACGTGCGTCGCATCGCGGCAGTAAAGGGGCCAAAATTAGCGGGTCGACCGGGGGGTCCTGTTCACCTCAGAGCCAATCGGAGGTGGAGCCGATTAAAACCCGGGTCTATGGCCGGGTCATTTGACACGGAACTGAGACCTGGGTTTTTCCTTTCCAACTGGTGACAAATGCCGGATGTTAGCGGGTGTTACCGGGTTTTTGGTGCTGTGGGAAGGGGGTATTATACTAATTTCATAAAATGTGATACAGTAGTCATGTTTTACACCTTTAAACAAAGTGAGGGAGAAAAAGAGAAATTAAAACTTAAATACCATGAAGGAGTGTGTTTGAGTTGGGAGGGGTCTGAGGAATCACAAAGCCAACCAGGAAGAGAGTTGGTCAGAGCAGTTGAGATAAACAAGGGTGGGACATACATTTCTTTAATATCCCACTGTGGTGCAAAAAAGCCCTTGTCTTGGAGTGGATGAGGTTTGTGTTAATACTGTGGCAGCATCACTTGTTGCAGCAAAGGAACCCAGACCTTTATGGCTTGAGATCAACTTTTCAGGGGACGGCTTACTACCAACTATATAAATGGAAAGATACACTCAGTGACCACTTTATTAGGTCCACCTTTCTAGTACCTTTCTAGGACCCCCGCCATTGCCCCCAGAACAGCCAGAATTATTTGTGGCATGGATTCAACAAGGTGCTGGAAACATTCCTTCGATATTCTGATCTGTATTAGCATGATAGCAGCACACAGTTGCTGCAGATGTGTCTATTGCACATTAATGCTGGGAATCTCCTGTTCCACCACATCCCAAAGGTGCTGTATTGGGTTGAGGTGTGGTGGCTGTGGAGGTCATTGGATTGCACTGAACTCATTGTCAAGTTGGTGGAACCAGCTCGAGATGATTCGTGCTTTGTCACATGGTGTGTTGCTGGAAGTAGCATGAGTAGATGGGTAGACTGGCCATAAAGGGATGCACATGGTAAGCAACAATTCTCACATAGGCTTTGACATGCAGTGGCATGGCGGGCCACCAGGCCAGTGAAAATCCTTTTTTCTTTATGCCAAAAATGACCTTTTGTTGCAAAGTGCGGGTTTGTGCCACAACAGAGTTGTTTTCCTGCTCCGTAACTTGTTCTCCAGCTCCATCGCTCTCTGTTCTAGTCGTCCGGCAAATAGGGAACAATAGGAAACCCATGCCAAAGCTAATGCTCTCTAAAGCCCTCCAGTTTAACTGATAAATTCACATGGAATTGATTTATTTTTTAAATTAAAATATTCAAATGCATTCACGTTTTATAAATTTAATTGAATCGATTATCAAAAAACATTACCATTATTTTCTTATTTAAAATCGAATAATTTGATATGACCACAGAGGAATATCAAAACAAAGCAAAAACCTAGAAGTAAATACCAGATACTATCAGCCAATAATATTTTTATGAAATTAGAGTTGTAAATGTATGAGGCCTTTGAACAAGTGCACTACCTCAAGAAGTATATTGTTTTCATGAATGTATAAAAGTTAATAATTGTAAATGTTTACTACAGTAATTCTGCTGATCTCTGCTACTAGCCAAGAAATAAATATTGTACTTTGTTGTCATGTTAAAGCCTTGTGATATTTTACTTTTAATAAAAATCTAAAGTTTTGTTCTAAACCTATTTATTTGAATCGAGCAAAAAATATATAATTATTTACTTCCTCAACATTTTAACAGTATTTTATTATACAACTAATAACTATAGAGTAAAGACACAACATTTTGATTTTGCGACGGTTTACATTCACTTTGGGAGGGCTAAAATTGTTTTTCAGTACGGTTCCAGGACGGTGGTGGGGGGAAAAAAAGCTAGTCTGGAGCCCTGAACCTCTGTCGTTGCCTGGGAAACTCGTGACGTTATGCGACTGCTGCACATTCAGAGTCACTTAAAATGACTAATATCCTTAAATTTAAGAATTTACTAAATAAATCACATCTTCACTTTTGGTACGTTAAAACAGACCTCAAGAACAGACTGGAAGGAGAGCACATGGGCCTGCATGAAGAGTTCAATAAATGATTTTGATGCAATAAATGCAGGTTATTAAGTCTCATTGTGATGACTTTGCTTTGTCTTGAGTATACCAAGCGAACAAAAATTTTGACAAAAATATGAATCGCAGACCGCTCCTGCGCCATCTGACCGAAGCCGACCGCGCCAATATGCCATCCCGCACACTTCGTCTGTTTAGGGCTTTTTCGGTGCGTACCACCAGGCCTGAAAAAAAATCTTGGGGAGGAGCCTAATGTGGGCCAGAAAAAGCATTCCCCCACCATTACACCACCACCACCGGACTGAACTGTTGAAGACAGGATGGATTCATTTACACCAAATTCTGACTCCATCTGCATGTCGCCCGAAAAATTGAGATACAGTACGTGCCCTGTTCTTAGCGGACAAGAGTGGAGCCCGGTGTGGTCTTCTGGCGTCAGTTTTTATCACGGACAGTTGGTACCAATTCCTCTTTCTTTAAAAAGATTTGTGCTGGTCTCTGCAGCCAACAAAGCACTTCCCATGATTAGCTCTTAGCTCCGACGTGAGCGGGTGCGGTTGTACTCCAGCCGTGGGTGGAGTTACTCAGCTGTGGGGCGGTTCTAATTATAATGTGTCTTAATGCTACGTAGTATCGAGCCACAAAGCTGAATGGCTCATTTTACGACATTTTTTTCAGAAACGGAAAGCTCACAATAAACTGACTGAGTTCTTATTTCACAGTTTGTGTGTTATTAGACCCATCAGAGACCCAAATGTATGTGCACAAGCACTGAAAAAGTGATTTTTGCACAATACGCCCCCTTTAATTCCAAAACATTTCATTTCATTGATCCCACTTGAGATCACTAACATAATTTACGATAATGGCACAACGGAAACCTTAAGTCCCATCGTTACATATTTTATTTGATTTCTATCTATTGACCTTTTCCCACAGTAACTACGCCAGCGAGGCAAGCCAGGCCAACCTCTACGGACCTCCTAACCAATCAGAGGCAGCCGAGGCAGCAGCGGGCGGAGCAGCTCCTCCTCCTTCCTCTTCTACGTCTTCGTCCTCCTCTCCTCCATCCTCCTCAACCTCAGCTTTCTGCCCCATCCTCCCATCCTCCCGACACATTGTTGAGCGCCAGCCGCGGATGCTCAACTTCAGAGTGGAGTACCGGCAGCGATCCACAGAGGTGGTTCTGGAGGAAGCTAGCACAGTTGGTAGGCAGCACATCCAGATCCACTGTGGTTGTTTGTTTGTGTGGAAGAGGGTGGCAAGTCATATGTCAGTAGGCCAGTGGAATTATGTTTTCATCCTAATCAATCAATATAATCTTACTACCTATAAATACTCATTCAATCACAAGGTTTATTTCACCGAACCGTTATACAAACTAAACATGCGCCAGGAGTTTACCAGTTTACCAGAGTGACTAGTTTAACTCCGATTTGTTATAGTTTATTAGTGAAAAAAATCACTTTGTTCTGTGGGAGATCCATAGATCCGACAGTAAAAACCACCTATTGCAACTGTTTTAGTAAGTGAAATAAGCTTGAAAATGATATCTATATAACAATATGTATCAGCGTACACTGCTATCTTGAGGAGATGGAAGTATGCTTGTATGCTCCTCTACTTTATCCGCCCTGCAGGAGAAATCAAACAAATCCTTGAGACAGAGCTTGGCGTTCCAGTGTCAAAAATGCAACTGAAGGGGTGGAAGAGTGGAGACGTATCTGACAGTGTAAGTTGATGACTTTCTAAAATGGTGTTTAATATCAACATTAATGATTGATTTCCGTCTGCAGTAGATAGTCTCCTGCTTTCTTATTAATACCAGGCTACCCCCAATCCAAAAATCGGATATCCAGATCAATATCTGGATAGGTGCCTGTTAAAGGCCTCAAAACCCCTCAAATGTTGTTTTTTTGCTCCAAAGCTATAGTCCAAGTCTTTGCTGTGTGGAAAAACACATCAATCAGATCACTCCTCAAAGTTCAGGACTCTGAAATGGAGTGGTTGGAGGAGGAGTGGTATTATTTAACAGTCTAGTTGTGGAATAAGATAAGAACACTTTTGATCCCAGGGGTGAAATTCAGAGCGGCAGATGTTGATTAAACTGGTAAAAAAAAAAAAAATACAGGTAGAAAAGAGAAGAGAATAAAATCAAAATAAAATATATGTAACAAAACATGAACTATATATTCATGTACCATCCAGACGGTGCTGAGAAGTTTACACCTGCCCAAGAACAACAGCCTGTACGTCCTGACACCCGACATCGCCCCCACTGCCAGCACCAGCCAAAACAGGTACCCAGCTCAGCCTTCCCAACGCAGACCTCCATTTTTCTGTCCTTCTTCCCCAAATGTACTTTCTCCCTTATGACCCAACGCCAGCTTAAGGCTGTTGCGACCATTACATTTTAGTTGACTATTAATTAAGATAGTAAAATTGTGATTAACAATTGAATTCTTCCTTTTTTGTTCATTTTATGCTGCTATCATTTCAAACGTATAATAATGTAATAATACACATACACCTTGTGAAGAAAAGCTATGTGTTGACATTAAACATTGGAACATAAAACTATGGCAAAACTGATAGAAATGCATCTAATTCAATGTCAGTTCAATGTATTTGTTGCAACATTTCCTCAAAATTTGGACAGAAACATGATTGTGGAATCTTCAGAATTTCCCAAAATGATCCCGATCGGCATGAATAATTACGATCAGGCGATGACGCGGTGATTACACACAATAAGCGCTGTAAGCTACATATACATTTAAATCCTCCTAAATGAACCTTACCTTAACTTAACTCCAGTACTTACCTCTGTTTTCTAGGGTGTAGAAAAACAATAAAACATCAGAGTTTAATGTCATATATTTTAAGACCTTTTCAAGACATTTCACTGCATATATTTATGACCGTATCAATATGACAAATAATCTCTTGAACTTGATGTAATAATAATGACAGCTTCTGGAATCCAGGAAACCAAGTTCAGTGACTGTAAGCGTAGGACATTGCACGTCTCTTTCTCAGTGAGCGACTGATTCCATCCATTTTGAAACACATTGGCGATAATCCCCTCATCACCCTGTGCTCTGCCTCATCTGGATGCATACGGTATCTCATTTGCACATTTTATTCTCGTGATTCATAGGGTGCTTTCTTAATTTGGTTTTTGGAATGCAGCCATTTCTTGATTTTTTTTCCCTTCAAATATTGTCAGTAAAATGATTAATTACTTCCTTCTTTGTTTGCTCTGTTGCACTCTCTCACACACATTTGTTAGTTCATAGTGGCCAAGGTAAACACATTCACATAAGTATGTAATATTTGATTCATTTTCACAAGGAATTAGCCAACTGCACACCCAGTTTGCCAGAAAAGACATTACTTCACAAATAAGAGGGAAAACACACTGCATTTTTGGTGCAAATCTATTTTAGGCACTTTAATATGCATAATAGAAGTACAGTTGTGGGCATGACTTATTTTTTAAGTAATTTGCATAGTTCATTGTCCTCCCATTTAAGTCTAGGACTCACTCCTGATGTACAAGAGGGTCCATTGTGGTCTAAAGTTTTCTGCTTCCAGAACAGACAATGTGCCTCTGGGTGTACTTCAGGGTCCTTCATCACAAAGAATCCAGTTTGACCCAGTTTGACCCAGTTTGATCACCCATTAAATAAAATATCCGTGAGAGATTTATATATATATATTTTATTTACTATATAAGTACAAATTATAGTACATATATTTATACTGTAGTACTTTATTGAATAAGAGCTTCTTTGTCCAATAACAGTCTTACGTTTAATTCATATTTGTCTTAAAAAGGTCTTAAAATATATTACATTAAACTCTGGTGTTTTTTTGTTTTTATACACCCTAGAAAAACAAAAACAAATCATCCTGTGAAGGGACTTTGAAGAGAAAGTGACAGTAGCATTGGCACATGCACAGTAATTTGCTTTGTACACCAGGTGGCGGTCTATCAACACTTATGGAGAGCCGTTTACGTCTTTGAAATTCTATGGCCTTCAGCGTCCATCAAGCAGGACAATATACAGGAAATGCTATTCTATAAATTCCATTTTAAATTGAATGTGGATACTAAGAAGAATATTTGACCCATTGGAGCACATACGTTTTCTCTATCTATTGTGTCACTTTGAAAGGAAAGGCTACGGCTGCAAACCAGGACTGAACGATTTGGGAAAATAATAATAAATAAAAAAGAATTGCAAATTTTTTTAGACCTATATTTTGATTGTGATTTAGAATGCAATTTTTTTTTATGTTCCTTATCCTTATCCTTATCCTTATTATTCACTAAAAAAAAACAAAAAAATATTTTCACAGCCACATTTCTGAAACTTCCCTTTCCTGCATCAAACCCTTACGCATTTTAAAATAAGGCTACTAGTTATATCTTATTAAATGAAAAGCATGATGTATGCAATAATTGCAATTTTTTATTATTACCATTACTATATTATTATTACCATGTTTTTATTACCATTGCAACCACAAATGTATTATGTATTCTTATACAGAAATGATGTACAAATGTATATGTGTCGATGGGGGACGTAAAACCGGAAGTTACGTAGAGAAAGTGACGAGCCGACGCTACTACACATGCCTGCTGCGGCTGCCGGGTTTTTGCGTTGCTGGGGAAGATACTGTGTTCTCTGGAATATCGCACTTAAATTAGGTTAAATGTCTTAACTGCGGATTGATACAAATGTTTTTTTTTCTATTTATCAATTGCATGGAGGCTGTTGTGGTGTTTGTAGCGTGGAAGCCGATGGAGGATTTGGAGGGGGGTCTCGCATGGTACGGTTGGTCCGGTGATAAGTTGTGGCTCCAGGTTATTACGTATACACGGTAATAATATAATTAAATACGAATAATAAATTATAAAATTGCCTGTGGAAACCAGGTGATCAGCCATTGATAACTCAGTTAACAGAAACCAGGTCTCTGTAGATGCGCGCTCTCTCAAAGCCGTCATAGGTTGATGTGTCTAACGGGAAATTTAGTTTTAAATACTGCAGACAATGTCTCAGACAAAATGTATAGAAATACTCTTCGAAGTTTTATTTATTTATCTAAATAACCCTTTAAAGAGCTGCCACTAGTTATAAAAAAGCTGCGGGTTGAATATCACTGGGTTAATTTGTGTAACATAAAAAAATAGAATTGAATCATAGTCTTTCCAATTTGAAAATTGCATTCTATTACATTGCAATGTCGGTTTGAATTGGATTAATCGTTCAGCCATGGTGTCAATAACAGTTTTCCCTGCTGTCCTTATATCTTCACCTTGATTTTTTCACTGAAGGCTTTCACTATTCAGTTTTTTTTTTTTTTTTTTTTTTTTTTTTCTTTTGGGGGTGTTTGTGTACTGTACAGCATCCATTAATTCATTTCCCATTTTCCAAAATATTGTGGTGGTTGGTGATGGTACCTGGTGAAGAAAGGTCCATTAACCCAGTCTGCTGTACGCCAGGGTCATTCTGCTCGTCTCACTGAATGGGTAGCAGTATTAGCAACCTTTCCATCCTAAATGTCAGATTGCTCAATGTACAGATACAGCCGTAATCCAATCACAGGTGGCGGTCTTTCTTCCATCGTGTCAGGTAAAGGAAATCCTACCGTTGATGCTCAGGCCGCAGCTCCTAAAACTGCAGTTCCTTTAATTACAAATACTGCATAGCTTCAGTCATTTTTTGTTGGTTGTCGTTATTTGATAGAATGGCCTGTATCCTTGTATGTGTGATTGTGTGCAGATGTGCGATCAGTGGTCAAGTGGGTGCTGTGTTGGAGGGGAAGACATTTTTTTTTTATGTAGTTATGTGTTTTCACTGGTTGTTTTTATGAAATTAACACCTCTCTACTGTTCGCCTTTGCTAGCAGTTCTGTGGAATGTTAGCTGGGAACGAAACAAACTTTTGAAAGCAAGAGTCATCACATTCATCACCAGGGTCTTTCTTTCTTTCTTTAGATTATTTGATTTTATTTGGCATTTTCTTGCTCTAGTTTAACTCCGAAGACAATTTTCCAGATACTGATAGGTCCTCAATAGGATATGTTTTAAATTGACATCCTTGTAAAATGTATGCTGCATTTCTAATGATTTCCACAGTGATCAATAGGTATACTTGCAGATGCACAACATCTCTAAAATGTAATTTGAATTAACCTGATCACTGTAAGCTATTGGATCTTTATATAGTTGTCATGGCAATGCCATCAACCATAGGACTTTTATTTAAAACTTCAAATTACCTCTTTAGTTCTGCTTTTACTTATGTTAGGGTTCTAGCGGCAGGTACCTCCTCTCTCCCTTCAGTCTTGTTTTTTTTTTTTCTCATTACTCCGTCGTCGCTGTGTCTTTTTAGCAACTCCATTTCAGTGTCATCATATCATTTTTGGTGTTAAAACCTCATTATTCTGTGTCAACCATTTTTGCAGAGGACAGTAGGGGGTGTGTGTGTGTGTGTGTGTGTGTGTGTGTGTGTGTGTGTGTGTGTGTGTGTGTGTGTGTGTGTGTGTGTGTGTGTGTGTGTGTGTGTGTGTGTGTGTGTGTGTGTAATGGTGTGTGTGAGAGCAGTGACCCTTTTGTCGTTCTCGCAGCTGGAAGACTATAGGTGACAGATCACAGTCCCCATAGAGGGACAAGACAAGCTGTTTTTCTGCAGTAAAAATAAACTCAATTGCATACCCCTATTTCAGCCCCCTATTAACAGCAGTATATGGTTTGTGTGTCTCATAGTATGATTTGTCTCAAGCAGAGATTTTCTCAAATCCTGATCCTGGCTTTACAGCAAGGAATGGATCATTAATGATTTTTACTGAGATCGAGATACTACAAGAGATGAGACACACTACGATAGAACCGACCATTTAAAACTATAATTTAAAGTCACTGTAAAGCAAAAATAAATGTGTAGAGTTTGTCACACCATAGAAAAATATGTTATTAACCACCCAGCCAAATTTGAATGATTAAAAAAGTTGCCAAGTAAATAAAATTGGCTTTCAAAATCATGAAAAAAAGGTAGTTCCCTCTGTTCTGAGACACTATGGGCATGTCCGCTTAAGAGGTTGAAACCATGCCCAATCTCGTTTACCGTGTAATAACGTATAAACGTTTACATTGGAGTAAATTCCATATTTAAATGTTGCGCTGAAGGGGCTCCACGGCCTGCTAGCATGCAGCTAATGCTAACTTAACCAAACCCCGCACGGCAAAACTGACGGGGTGGTTCTGTTTTGTTCCCGGCGTCCGTGGCATGGGTTCATGGTCTCCCTGAAGACGCATTTTACTCCAGGTGTTTATTCCCAAAACAGTGTTTTATCCCAAACTCCAGGCTGCTAGCTTAGGTTATTTCACCACTGATGCTCCAATTTTGGACTTGGTGTTTATATAGTTTTAGGGGGAGGGGCCATGCTGAGTATGACGCTCCACATCATCGAGCACATATGTAGCACAAAAATGGCGAGAAACAGTTTAAGGGAAGTTTAACTCCACAATTAAGTCCTATATTGTTCAGTCTTCTCACATGTTTTCAGCAATTACTTTCTAACATGTATAATGTGTTGAGAAACAAATCACTAAATACACTTTACAGGGACTTAAATTTATTTTTTACATACCAATTGAACCACTTCCAACTTTGACAGCGTGGCTCAGTACCTGCCAGGGCAATAAAATGTCATCAGGTTTCATTATTGATCTGTGGATTCAGTGACTGATTATTTTGACTGAAAGACAAACCGATCAATGCACACAACATTAATCACAAAGTAATTTGCTAATGGTGACCCTAGCAACTTGCCAGTCATTGTTATGCAATATTTGGCATGCTTGATAGAACAGATTCATAGTAATCCTGTTTAAGGAGTTGCCATATTTTCTATTCTATTTTCTAGTATGTTGTTTATTTCCCTATATTTTATGTATGTACTTTAAATTGTTGCTGAATCAGAGCCTTATTGCGCCCGGCAATTACTTTCAGGAACTCGTCTCTCTGAGCACACACACCTAAACCAAACTGGGTGATTAAACGGTCATTATTACCCCTTCCAATCGACTCATGTGACTCCCACTGTTTGATTTGAACAAAATCTGACGGTGTTGGGAGATTTTCCACTATGCTCCTTGCATCTTAGGTAGCTCGTTAGTTTGCAAGTGATGTTAAAGCCCGTCCTCGTCCTAAAGAAGGATTTTTTTTTTTCCACGGCCGTGTTGACTAACTGCCTGTGAATGCCAGAGGTTGTTGAGGAGGAGCTAATCCCCCTGCATAAATGATGAAGGCCTAATGAATATTTTAATGCTGGTCCCTTTTCTATGCACCGCTATCCGGCAGAGTGTTTGTTCTTTAAAGAGGGTTATTCTTAATCCTAATTTGAATCCTGAAGAAATTTTTAAAAATGAAAGAAAATGAATCATTAGACTTTGGCTGTGTGTTTCATGGATCCAAGTTCCTTCCCCCGCAACTCATGGTGTGTCGGCTTCTTGAGATACAGATGCTTTAGGAAGGTAGCTGGCTGCACAGCGTAACCCATGGAGAGCCTCCGACAGCTAGCGTACTGATCAGCCTCTGTGCACGATGACGGACCAGAACACGGTAGAACCCCAACGTTTTCGTATCCGCCTCTTTTGTTGTGGATGCAAGATGTGGAGGAGGTAAGAGGATGTTGATGTGGCCTCCCCTGTGTGTCCTTCCACCGTTAGATTTTGTGTCAGGATGTGTTGAGGTTGTCGATAAAGTCTGTAAGTATGCTTGTGTGAATGTGTTTGTTTGTTGTTTGCTGGAACACTGTGTGTGTGTGTGTGTGTGTGTGTGTGTGTGTGTGTGTGTGTGTGTGTGTGTGTGTGTGTGTGTGTGTGTGTGTGTGTGTGTGTGTGTGTGTGTGTGTGTGTGTGTGTGTGTGTGCGCGCGTGCGCGTTGCAGCAGCGCTATTTTAATAAGGTCTAGAGTCTGCTCTGTGCCATTGGGACTCACAGCGGAGGTGGTGGGCTTACCTCAGAATGAAACCAATCTGTTTAGCCTGCTTTTCTCCCCTGCAAAACGCTTCCATTTTCTCCGTCCATAAAGTTAAGTGACATTTTCCTCCTATCAACCTTATGCTGTGTCAAGTACCTCCAGAGAGACTGATGTCAGCCCAGATGTCGCTGCGAGTGTATGTGTCGAGGGGGGGGGCTCAAAAGGCAGAAGCAAACACGGAGACATCCACCCTTCATCCCCTCGCTGCGTGGCGGTCTTACTACTATCAGATGATGGGCACTCGAGAAACATCAGGGCTGGGAGGGACGGCGGGGCGCAGAGGGATATTACGCCTGGAAACAACTTTATTTCTCCTGGTTTGTGGAGAAATGTTGGCGATGAAGACTTTGTCTTCATAACTTCACTTTGTTGTCTCGTAGTGTGTTGTCGTTTGATTCTCAAAAAATGAAGGTGTACTTTGAGTGGAATTCAAACCAAGTGGCCAACTAATGTCTTTCTTTCCTTCTTTTTTTTCTTCCTGTTTGGTAGTCTACTCGCCTGCCAGTAGCAATTGGGACTATGTCCAAACAAATCATGATGATATTAGCAGGATCCACATTTATGAATCCCTACTCTTTCCTCTTTTCTTTTGTACTCTCTCTCTCTCTCTCTCTCTCTCTCTCTCTCTCTCTCTCTCTCTCTCTTACCCACACAAATTCACTCACGCACAAAACCGTCTCTCGGCCGTATGCTCAGCCCTATTACATATGCAGCCACCCTTCCCACTTCACACATTTCCAATCTTCCCTGGTTAGCTACAACAAACATTACATTTACATATTGATTTCGTAGTTTTAGTCAATGTAAATATGCTGTCATTACAGTAAATTTGAGCTTCTGTTAACATAAGCTCGTCCAGATCTGTGCAGATTAAGGCAGTGATTGCATAATTAATGTGTGTGCTACATATTAATTCCCTTGTTCCTCTCTCCCGCTCTCCTCTTCCTCCTCTCGCTGGGTTCTGAGCCCTGATTAAGAGCCTGCCTCGGCCCCTAAGCCTCCCATTGATATTCACACGCACAGACCCAGCATTTGCTCAAAACGCTACTTAACCTCACAGCTTATTGTAAATGAAGCTTCCAAAAGTTGATTCTCCCCTTCTTTCTCACTCTCTCTCTCTCACTCACTCACTCACTCACTCACTCACTCACTCACTCACTCACTCACTCACTCACTCTGTTGCTCTGTCCCTGTCTTAAGCCTGCAAAGTGTCTGCTTTTCCAGTGTTCACATCTTCTCCATTGATTTGCTGTAAGCTACCTAGAAGGCTAGGCTACTAGCATTAAAAACTCTGCCCTCTCTATGGAGGGGCCTTTTTCCAATTGCCCGGCCCATAATTAAACACCAGTGCCACGCTACACATAACGTTCACGGGGCAGACCTGCACACATTTTGTGTGTCCCCTCCCTCTCTTCTCACTCGCTCAACATCCACTGATGCGCAGCGTAGCGGTACTTTATTATCCACCGAGGCGCAACACTGCATTGCAGAGGTGAAATATGAAGAGTGACCCTAACCCATTAGGGTTACCATTAAAATATGTCTTTGTGTTAACATATAAAACGTGAAATACATCGATCGATCGGCCAGTGACCAGAACCGACCGGTTTTAAGCTTGATCAGCCAGGACCGGTGACCGGCCAATCCGTGTCAGATATATCTAATTCTGTGCCGTTGAGATTTACACGCCTGACACTGTGCTCATGTACTCGTACTCATAGAAATGCTCCGATACTCAAACCCGATACAAACATAATGGAACTTAGTTGCGTAGTTGACGCTCAAAAGAGAACGGAAGAAAGAAAATGTCGGCTGTTTGGAGGTACTTGAAGGTAAACAAAGAAGATTAGATCAATTATTTATCTATCTTCTGACAATATTCCAAAATTGTGCAGACTGCATATCTATCGCTGTAACTACAGCGGAGCATCTGCTCCGCTTGTAATCAAAAGGTTTGACTCTTTTTTTGAACCTCGGCTCTTGATGACTCATCGGACGGACTTCAGTGAACGAGAGTGAGAAGAGTCAGCCATTTATTGATTTTTTTTATTTTTTTTTTTGGAATGGTTACAATTTTATTTCTAATTGCAAGTACGATATAAATATTATTGAAAAGATATATTTGCACTTAAAAGTGAAAGACACTTTCATTTGCAGTTTGAACACAGGTTGCATTATACTGAAACTTGGTGACAGTCCCATATTCTATTTTATTGGAACTCAGGGACCTTTTCATGTTCAATTATTGTTCTATGGTGAATAATGCACAATAATAAACACACAGTGACAAAATCAGCAATCTCAATATTGTGGTAACTGAAAATTGCAGTGGTAGTCCATATGTGCATCTGTCCTATCAGGTAAAGTGTGATCAGATCACACGATGTACAGCAGATATACGAAATGAGACAAAATGAGAAGAAAATTACATTTCTCCAAACACGGATATAAACCCAAAGTTATTGGACGCCAATGTAACAAATACTTAATAGTCAATGTTTTATCTTGAACGTACAATTGAATGAAAATCAGAATCGGCCAAAATCAGAATCGGCAGACTCAGGACCCTACTCAGGAAGTATCACAGACCATTTGTGGAAATGGTGTCAGTTGTTTCCGAATGACCACTAACAAGAATTTGGAAAGTCAGGGATATAAATTGTCATTTTCAAGTCATAAAAAAAAAATGTTGGAGTTAATTTCACCGGGCACTGGGCTAATATCAAACAATTTCCTGTTTTATTCCTGGGCTTTAAAAACAAGTTACTCCAGCAATTAAACAAGAAACTACTCCCAGACAAGGTCGCCTGCTGTGCTCAGTGTCTGGAAGCTGCAGCCAGGCTTGTCGGGGCAGAGCCAGCAGAGTGGCTCTTGGTCCCCCAGAGAAGACACTGCAGCCAGCAGGGGCCCTCACACCCAGCAGGCTCCTGCAGGACGACTAGTCGTAGCTTGCTCCTTGCGCCAACGCCGTTAGAGATAACACTTGTGTTTTTTTTCATTTATCCCTTTCCCTTTTCACCTCGTTGCCTAACCCCCTCCTCCCCACTCTGTCTTTATTTGTGCCCCCCAACCCTGTGTGTGTGTGTGTGTGTGTGTGTGTGTGTGTGTGTGTGTGTGTGTGTGTGTGTGTGTGTGTGTGTGTGTGTGTGTGTGTTACTTATATTTTTTACTGTTCATCTCTCGTCTTTTTGTGTCTTATGTTTCTGTCCAGTGCTCTTCATGAGTCGTTAAGCCAGAACTTTCTATTGGTGATCAGCCACCGCGAGGCCCAGAGGGACTACAGCCTCAACTTCCCCGGCTCCAGAACCATACAGGAGGTTAGAAACAAACACACACACACACATGCTAAGTTTTAAACACAAACATTTCTTCCTCGTGTTCATTCATTTTGGTTCCGGTCTTAAGCAGTTGCATAGTATCGCTCTCACTGTCTAATAACATCATTGTTTGTGAATCTTGGTGCTTCCTTTGAAAACCAAAAAAAAAAACAACCTTGAATAAAACAACCTGGGGGGATGACTTGCAGCCGATGTCAATTAACACATCTTGACGCATTATTAGTACTTAATATTAGTTAATAGGAAAATAATATACAAGAGCTACATATTAAAAGATGACCCACATAATCTAGGATACTTAATTATGGTCATTTCTACGCTTTGTCGTCTGCTTGGAATAGCACGTACATTGTACACATCCGCCGCAGTGCGTGGTGTTCAATTAAATCCAGGTTAAGTGCTCAAAAGTACGGTTGTGTTTCTGGGCCTCACCGACCTCTTTGATCCGGTCTTGCTGTTTACTGCTGTAATACTCTCAGCATGCAAATATTTCTTTATTTCCTGCTTTTGCGGGGGGCAGTAGCTCAGGAGGTAGAGCGGGTCGTGTATCAATCCGGAGGTCGCTGGTTCGACCCCTGGCTCCTCCTGCTAGCATGCTAAACGTCTTTGCGCAAGACACTGAACCTCTCCCCCTGATGACTGCGTCCATGGGTATATGGATAATTGTGAGTTGCTTTGGACAAATGGACTCGCAAAAGCGCTAAATTAAGATGTCAAGTTTTATTATTTTACTTTATTTATACTTCCCTACAAATATGAATGTTTTATTTTGGATTGAATCACCCAGTTTCACCTCCTTCATGGCACCCCCCACGATGAGACTTTTGTTCTATTTGCAAGAGATTGCAAGTCTATCCCAAGCCATCCATTCATTATTCATCACAAATGATCACATTTCCGAGCACATAATTACTCTCACAGCTGTGGTCTGCTTCGCCCGAGTCGTCGCCACTGCTCTCCGCACTGCAACTCTCCCAGCGGTCTCGGAGTGTGACTTAATGACTGAATACTGTTTGATTTGGGCATATGGGGGGAGGACAGAGAGCCCCATTCATTTTCTCCATCTATAACTAAACAGTGTATTTGATAGCAGATTAAATATTCATAGTTATTCACATGGGTCCATGTATGAATCTGTCTCGTATTACGGTCACAGCTGAAGCTAAATGACAGAGTTGAAGGGCAAACATTTGTACAGTATACCAGTGAGTGCATATACTGTATATGCTTGTTTTTTTTCAGTTGGATTCTCTACAGCTCATGTAGGCTAACCCTCTAAGATTAAATGAAGCACATCTTTACTACATCCTTATTGAGAGAGTGTAACCACATGCCGGTCCTTCACAGCCTGTCCGTCTCCAGTCATTCCACCTTCTTCCCCCCTATTTCCTTTCCTTCCTCCCTTCTGTACCTGTCTGCTCTGTGCCGCTCTGTTCTGTTTGGACCGCCATGTGCACAGAGAGGGAGATCCGAGCCGGTGTCATTTATTATTCACAGCAGGTAACCTTCTGCCACAGGTGAGGGGAGCCCAACTCCCCCAGGACTGACTGGTTAAAGCCTAATCCCTCGCCGTTGATCATACCGTTCAGACAAAGAAACACAACGCTGTTCTAATCTGAAATTTTTTTATCTTTAGCAAAGCCAAAATAACATTGTCCTTTAGTTGCTAGATAAGAGAGATAAGATAAGATAATACTTAATTAAGGACCATTATTAACATTGTCAGATTTTTCTGATCAGGCATCAGCAATTGTGCTTGTCACAGCAAGCCAAATCAGTTCTTCTCACAGTTAATGCAGAAGAAGAAGTTAACGCAATTTTCCTGTTTATTTTGCGAAGGGCTGGGAAAGAATTTAATATTTTTTTTACATTTTAGACTTTTAGTGGTACTAGTGCAGTGCCCGTTCAAAACATGCCTGTTCAGAACGGCTGCACTGTTTGAAATGCAGTGGCCTTTGATGCCTGTTTGTGAAAATTGTGGCGACTCGCAGTGAAAAACACCGGGTAAATACACTTTTTCTCACAAGAAAAAACACACCCAAGTCGCTCTTTTGGATAAACTCACTGTTCGCTTGTTTATTCAAAGTTTATTAATATTACATGTGTTGTGTGTCCGCGCCAAACATGCCTGTTCGGAACGGGCTGATTGCTTTCACGGGGAAGCCCCGCCCCCCGCTGTTCGCTGTTTATTGAAAGTTTATTAATATTACACCTGACTAAATTGCACCAAATTCGACACTGCATGTCCTTGGGTCCCCAGAAACACACCTGCCAAGTGTGAAGTAGATCGGAAGAACGGTTGTTGAGATAATCGAAGACATACAGACAGACAGACATACGGACAGACAGAGAATCCTTACTACCTTCTAGCTTGACAAAATTAACCAAAAACATATATATATATATATATATATATATATATATATATATATATATATATATATATATATATATATATACTGTGTGTATATGTATGTATATATATATATATATAAGTCTGAAATAGTTCAAGAGTTTTCTTATACAATTTGTTCTGTTTTCACATATGTTGTAGTGGCCCTTTTGTCAAATTAGCTAAAAAATGAACACACTAAATATTAGAACACTAAATATTACTTTAGAGTAATATTTACAATTATAGCTTTAAATTTTATGGAGTTTAGTAAAGCATGTGACATCACATTGATGTGCCAGCAAAAATCTGATTTGCTGAAAGTGACCTGTGGCATGCATCCTAGCATGCAGTTATGTAGCAGTAAAAAGTTAATGAAAAAGCCGGGAGTTAAACCAAATCCACTTGGCTTCAACCTGCGTAAATAGTTTCGCTAGATCACCTACTGATCTATTTCCAGATCAGTGAATGCCACACAACTCAGATTCCTTAATGGGCTATTTTGAATTTATATTATATTCACTTGTCTGTGTAAAAACTATCTTTAATAATTATAACAAAATTGTCCATATCACCCAGTCCTGAACTGACTGTGTCTCAGTCTGCCTGTTCAACACTACACCATTACATCAATAATAATCAGGCCTGTAGCAGAGCTTGTAATGGCTCTAATTGAACAGATTAGTACCAGCAAAGTCTAAGCGAGGATAGGCAACCTCCCCTCCCTTCTTTTCTTTTCTCTCCTCCCTACTTTAATCTTTCCTTCTCTCCGTCCCTCCCATATTCGGTCTCCTTCCTCCTTCTCCCTCTTCTTAGGCAGATGGTTTTGATGAGCGCCCACTGTGAACCTTAAGTGTTTCTGCTGGGATTACAAACACTGGGGAGGGGTCCCTGTGGCGTGGGAGGGGGGAATCAGGGCCACAGAAAGGAGCAGAGGGCCGGTGGGCTGGTGGGGGGGCTGTCGGGAGCCGTTGGGCTTGAGTAGAGACAATGCAGGCTCAAACGGGCCCCCATGTCGCAGTCTTTTCCTTACGCATGCTTATCTTTAGGCATTGTAAGCCCCCCTGGGATGAAAATGAGGCCCAGAACTTTAACCTGTAAAAATCTGGACTCGGGTCCCCCCATGTTGGCCATACTTTTTTTTCTTTTTTTTCTCCTATTTACTCTTTAGTCAGGGGCCCCCTTTCATTTTTTTGAATGCTGGAATGTGTAGGGAAATAATGTCATTATAGCATGTCTACACAGCATCTGGAGACTGGTGAAAAGGTTCAGAAACTGGTGTGGTGAACCACAGGTGCAGGACAATCCAAAAATGTACAGTTAAGAGTGGCCTTTATACACATTGCTTTTAGGTTATATGCAGTGCCTGTCGATGTGGTGAATCTCGAATGGTGAAATGAATACGTCCAACAATGACACATTCAGTTCGGAGGTCTTATTTTTCTTTCTCTTTCTTATTTGAAGAGAACTGGACGAGAATGCAACAAAGAAGTTACACCATATTGAGCCTGCCTGCCTCCCTTTTCTGCCCATACTATGTCTCCTCACGGACAGATATGGCCCCCACGACACGGCACCTTTCTCTCACTGCTCTCCCTTTTGTCTTAGCCGAGGACCAGCTGATGGTCCCTGCATGTGCATATCAATGCGGATAGTGTCCTGTCTCCTTGTTTGTCTTTGCCAAAGGCTCTGCCTTTGCCTTGTGGCCGTCAGGGAACCACCACCACCCCCAATCCCCGCTCTTCTTCATTCTCCATATCTCTCAGTCTCCCCTCTCTTCTCTCTCTCACCATCTCTAGAGCCCAGGGCTGTGTAGACTATGATTGGCATTCCCAGACAAGAGCGCTGGACTACGTTGCTGGCTAGAGTGCAGGCTAAGCTGGAGAGCAAATGTTTGCCAGGGAAGAGGAGGGTAGAATAGGGGTGGCCGCCGGGGGCCGGGCCGTCCGTGACCAGACCAGTTGTCCTGGGGATTTCTCTCCCCTGCTGCCCTCGAGGCCCGGGGCCCGGGCCCTGTCCCGACTCTGCAGCTGGGGGGACCAAACGCAAGCAGGACAACAGAGCAGAAAGAACGAAGGAATGGTAGATGGAAAGAGTAGGATGAAAGCGAGGCATCTGGTGCCTGGGGGAGACAATGATGGTGAGGGAGAGAGAGAGCTTGTGACTGTTTAACAGCAACCTTTTCTTCTCTTTGATTTCCTTCCAGCCAGGGATTACAGGCATTTGGCATTTACAGTGATTTGATCATTAATGTTGCTGTGAGGAGTATTGCTCAGCAGCATTGCACACTGCCAGCCTTGCTTCTGTCCTCTACAACACACTCATTCCCCCTGCTCCATTCCAGCCTTAGCAACAGAGGACTGAACAAGATAAGCCTTTTGCAGTTTGTTTTTTTTGCATATTTGTTGACCAAGATTTAAAGATGATGTTTGCTCTTTACGCAGAAATGTCTATTCAATTTTTTATTCTCTCCACTTTACCGTGCTGTATACACCTATCAGCCACAACATTAAAACCACCACTAATAACCACTAATATTGTGTAGCTCCCCCTCGTGCTGCCAGAACAGCTCTGACCCGTTGAGGCATGGACTCCACAAGACCTCTGAAGTTGTCCTGTGGTATCTTGCACCAAGACATTAGCAACAAATCCTTTAAGTCCTGTAGGTTTTGAGGTGGGGCCCCCATGGATCAGGCTCGTTGTTCCAGCACATCCCACAGATGCTTGATCAGATCGGACCATAACCCCGCCCATCCGCATGATGTAGAAGAAAACGTTATTCGTCAGACCACAATCTTCCGTTGCTCCATGGTCCAGTTCTGATGCCAACATGCCCATTGTAGGTGCTATCGCCGGTGGACAGGGGTCAGCATGGACACTCTGACCGGTCTGCGGCTACGCAGCCCCATACACAGCAAACTGTGATGCACTGTGTGTTCTGACACCTTTCTATCACAGCAGCATTAACTTTTTCAACAATTTGTGCTATAGTAGCTCTTCTGTGGGATCGAACCAGACAGGCTAGACTTTGCTTCCCGGGTGCATCAATGAGCCCATGGGCGCCCATTACCTGTCGCCAGTTCACCAGTTGTCCTTCCTTGGACCACTTTTGGTAGGTACTAACTCACTGAATACCAGGAACACCGAACATGACCTGCCGTTGTGGAGATGCTCTGACCCAGTCACCTAGTCATCACAATTTGTCCCTTGTTCAAGTCGCTCAGATCCTTACGCTTGCCCATATTTCCTGTTTCTATCACATCAACTTCAAGAACTGACTGTTCACTTGCTGGTGAATACATCCCACCCCTTGACAGGTGCTATTGGAACTAGATGAGCAATATTATTCACTTTACCTTTCAGTGGTTTTAATGTTGTGGCTGATGTGTGTGTATCAATCAAACTGTTGGCCCTACAAAAATGATTTAATATCGTAAAAATAAAATAGCTTTTACCAATGAAACAATACACAGATGGTTTTAGTGCAGTGGTTTTTTTTAATGATTAAACTATACAGCTCAGTCTTCTAATTCTGTTCCAACAATTTCTTGGAAGCATGTCAGAATGCCTCTGTCAATTTTTCATTAAGAGAAATTAGAAATAAAATGGTGCTAATTACTAAAATGGGTTTTATGGCAGACAGGGGGCAGTATTAGACAACTCCGTAGCTACTGCGGCCCACATTGATCCAAATTTCTTGCTTGGTATACAAGGTGTACCAAAGTACTTTCTGTAAAGTCACTGTGGAAACCGAAAATTTCAACCTCTTGTCAGCTTAATTTATAAAATCACCACTGCTTCAAAATTATTTTTTTTCTAAATGTGAGTCTTAATTACTACTGAAACAAACTTTGCAGGCCTGCCATGTAGCTGTGTTTTCTTTGTCTGATGAAGACAACTTATCCACTGCCAGGTGTCTCTTTCCGGCTCTTTCCTCCGTCCTTGGCCTCTTGCCCTGTCTCGCGTTCTTCTTGGTGGGCGATAGTTTGTTATTTCTCTGGTGCTGCTTTAACCTCTGACTGCAGTCCCTTCATTAAGTGTTTATGCCTCTCTTTTCCTCTTTTCTCACCCGCCGCCCATCGGCTAGCTGGCCGGTCAGTCAAATCCCTGTAGCCCGACTGGTCAAACATAGATATTACACTCTGTAATAACACTGGCCACCTGGCCTGACCCCGGCCTGCTAGCTTGGCCAGAGCTGCTCTTCTTAAAGATGGACACCGAGCTAGATGGGGGTTTCAGGCTTTTTCAGGATTTTTCTTACTGTTTTGTTTGGAGGTTTTTGTTGTAAATACATCAATTGCAAATGCAAAATTGAATTTATTTACACCTGTACAATCCAATGTAATCTAATACACCGGCTCATAGATTTCAATTATATGTTTTAGCATAAAGGTCATAGTTGGTGGTGGTGTTGTACTGAGCTGCATTATATACAGAGGTGTTTGTAATATTCTGTCCCCTCATGTATGAAAATCGGGAGTGGGATTTTGCCATCACAACCGTAATGCAGAGACCCCTGTGCATCTGATTGCAAACCCTGTTGGAGGTCTCCCCTTGTTTAACTTGACAGATATAGTATATGCTCTGATTGCGCTGGGAGTTGATTGGCACCGCTGCCTGTAATTTTTGTCCACACAATTACCAGGTCTCTGAAGTCACCAGGTCTCTACAGATGGTAATTGCGTCACTGGCTATTGTGGCTATTAGCGCCGGTGTTTGTGTATTGGACGCTATTAGCAACGAGGCCAATTTTGCACCAATTGTATGCATAATACCTAATTTAAAGCAACACTATATAACTTTTTTTTTACCTTAAAATAAATGCTTCAGTATCTTTTGATGATACACTGACTTGTATTATGGAGAATGGCACTGCTTTCATGTTAATGCTCATACAAAATGTTGTCGCTCCAGCCCCCGACAGTGCGGATGAGACCGGCCAGTGGTGTGCCCGGCACCCGCTCCTCAGCCGCCGTGCGCCAGCCCTCACTTTCATTGTGCCCCAGGGTTTGAGTCACCCTCTGACCTCCATGTGTGAGCCGAATTGCCAGGCCAAGCACACCTGGTACCGACACCAGTAGCACTCCCTGAGTGCCCACGCCCTCTCTCCCATAGCCCACGGCTCCGGGAAGCACTGTGGTTTGTGCAAGGGGTGGTGTAACCTAGGTGTACATTATATTTGTCTTTGCAACATAGACTTTTATTGAAACACCGATGAGGTTCAAATTTGTCCAGTAAAAAAAAATATTTTCGGACACCGGAGAGAGTTTTACAACAGTGGTGCAAGAGTGCAAACTGTAGAGGCACCAAAAGTTACATAGTGCTGCTTTAAATATGCGCAAATAGCACCGGCGCAATGTGACTCTATTTGCGTGTCCGCACAGTTCGTGGTGCATTTCGTGGTTGCGAGTGCTTTGTGAATTAGACGCTTGCCTTTTCTGTTATTTGTTTATCCGGTTTAGCTGCCGCAAATGCTGCGCAATCCTTTTGTGTGTGTGTGTGTGTGTGTGTGTGTGTGTGTGTGTGTGTGTGTGTGTGTGTGTGTGTGTGTGTGTATGTGTATGTGTATGTGTATGTGTGTGTATGTGTATGTGTATGTGTGTGTGTGTGTGTGTTTTAAAGGTGCAGTCTGTAGAATTTACGCAACAGACTTGGCAGAAATGGTGTAGTTAATGTATAATCCCATGAAAATAAGAATTGCTGTGTTGGCGTTACCTTAGAATAAGCCTTTTTTTATTTACATAGAGAGCAGGTACACTTCCACGGAGGCCGCCATGCACTGCCATGTTTCTTCGACAGTAGCCCAGAATGAACAATCCAAACACTAGCTCGAGAGGGGGCCGCATTTTCGTAGGGTTTCGCCATGTTGCACCGCCATGGGGAGGGTTATTCAGTTCGTTGCGATATGCAACCTCACCACCAGATGCCATAAAATTCTGCACACTGCACCTTTAAAATATGTATACTTTTGCTATCATATTCTTTATGGTTAATATGGTCTCCCTTACACACAAACAAGTGCAGACACCACATAAAATTCAGAGTGCGTTATATAAAGCACAAAAGCACCCAAATCAAAGCCCCTGCAGCCACCTTGCTCCAAGTTTTACAACTTCTTTCCTGCTTTGCATGACATTGGCTTTGACATTGTGTTTGTAGCGTTCTTGAAGTTTCCACCTCCATGCCCATCAGCTCTGCGTATGCCCAAGGATACATCTCTCCCCGGTGCTATTACCAAAGACTGGATTTGACCTGTGTGTGCTGAGATTTATTCCACAATAGGAAGTTTTCTCAGCATCAGTGTCCAGGCCTCCGGGCCCACAGGGCAGCATTCTGCAGGGGTAATGCGCTAGAATCCGCGGCTGTCGGCGTCCAGGCGCCAACGGGGCTTTGATCAACTCTGGCCAGCGCACATCAGGCTGGCATTAGGGCTTTAAACCAACAACTCACTGGATGATGGAACACGGCACTGGCCACTCAGTGGGACGGCTGCCGCTGGTTGGCTGAACACTTAAACGCACGGAATGTTATTAAGTGGTGCAGATACAGCATCCGCGCATGGATGAGAGAAGAGAAATACTGTTCATTTTAGAGCGTGAGGTTGTTGTTGCTGGGCATTAGCGGAGGCATTCGAGGAATGCTGATAACACTGGTCTTTCTTTTCTCTTTTTCATTTACTTGGTTCTTTCGGCTTCTCTTCCCCTTAGTTCTTTCACTCCACCTTTTTTATTCCCCGTGGGCTTCTCTCTATTCAGTTTGTGTGTTATATTCAAATCTTTGTGATTTGCTGTCATCCTATTGTGGAAATATATTCCATACCACATTTTTGGTTCTTCATAATCATTTAGTTATAATGTTATTTAATTATAATTGAATTTGTTTAGTTCCCTATTAATGGTATAATTACAGCTGATGACCTCCAGGTTTTGGTGTTGGAGTTGGAGGGTAAATACGCAAAAATTGTATTAACCTCTTTTTTTTCCCCTTATTGTTACAAGAATGTAATTTACAGTACTTGTAAAGTAGGAATATGAATTTTGTAAGTATGAGTAGATGGTTATTCTTGCCTTGTCTCTATGTGTGCAGGTAAAAAGGAACATTTCAGACTTGACCAACATCCCAGTGCGACACCAGCAGTGGGAAGGATGGCCTGCCTCAGCCTCTGATGACTCTGTAAGATACGCAAATACAACATTTGTCAATTATTGTCAGAAAGTGATCAGCTTCACATAACTTTGCCATAACTTTTATCCTGCCTATAGAACATGCTTCAACAGCCATGGCTATTTTTTCCACCAGTTATTCACCTCAAATTCCTTTAAATGACAAGAAGAGCAGTTCTAATAAATAGTCAGTCCTCTGAAGGTTTGTTGAGCCGATCATAAAACAACGCTTACAGTCTATTCTTCACACACGTTGGCCTTTTGGTACAATATGTTGGGAAGAGTAAAGTGCGGTCGAAACTGTTCCACGATTGTGTCCATGCTGCAACACATCTGTCCAAAGTGGGAGAGTTAGATGTCGAAGCTAATTAAGATGTCAAAGAGGGTTCTCGTCCCATGTCCTCTATCTGTGGACATTAAAGCTCACATCATTGAGTCTCCCTGACCTCTCCCGCCCTGGGGTCGCTCTTCCCAGCCATTCAGCCTCTACACAGTCAAACTGATCAGAGGCAGCTCACATACAGAACCTTGAGGAACCCCTGACCCCTTTTGTCCTGGTACGTCTTTGACAGCATATGTGTTCCCATGCTAATTGTATGGGCTGGTTTATTATGCTACTTTGCGGAGCTTTTGTGCACACATTCTTGTGTTACCGCTTAGCTAACATTCTGCCCCCTTTTTTATATTTCAGTGATTGTTGTTTGCTTTGGAGAATTCGTTTTTGCTCGTTGTTTTTTTTCCTGGGGTTTTTATTGTTTTGATTAGATCTTAAATGGTTCTAGGACACAGAAGTGATTTGAATGCAAAGTCAATTTTCTCAACTTTCCATATATTCCTCTTTGTGGTCACTTAACATCATATGTTCTGTTTCTCCACACTGTTTGGATGAATACACTCTTTTTTGGGTGTGACTGGCACCTATTGTCAATAGTGGTGTAACCACTATTTGATCTGTGATTTGTACAGATTGCACCCCACGGTTCGGCACGCATGTGAACCACAGAGTAATTGCAAAATTTAACCATCATCGGGAAATACAGTTTTACTGGCGCTTTTACTGCTGGCGCTGTTATGTTGCTGCTACTTTACATGTTGTGGATGAGCTGTGGATACAGCGGCAGCCAGAGGAGGGACCATAAATATACTGTAGAAATGTAATTACCTCATTGGCCGCTGCTCTATGTCACCGCTATACGTCTGCTTGTCCGCCATATTGGAGCACTCAAGATCCCCTAGTAAACAAATACGATGTGTATTGAGAGATGCAGTCTTCTCTACAGAATCGACGGTGACTTGCTTAATTCTGAACCGATTTTTTGAAATTTGGTTTGTTTCAAACATGAGAAATTGAACCTGATACTGCTTACCTATTGGAATTAAATTCAGTTACTGGGGCAGAAAAATTGTATTTTTTAAATTCACTATCTTGTTTAAAGGAAGAAGATATAATGCGTGCCTGTTATTGCACTTTAATTTAAACAATTGAGTATTGAATATTTTATATATAGGGATGCACTGATTGTGAAATTCTGGGCCAATACCAAAAAGGATGTTTACAATCACAATTTAGCAGCATCACTTACAGTTTTCAGGGTTCCAAAGAACACAGCATCAGTTTGATTGAAGCACTACAGAGAGCCGTGTCCGCGTCTTCTAAAATCGATTGCTGATGGCGTCACTCTCTGTCGGATAAAAAAAATGTAAATGTTGGCAGCTGTAAATATACCTGGGCGACCCACCCAAGTAAAGTCTGTGTGGTGTAGGAGCCTTAAAGCATCTCAGACAATGTGTGTGTTAATTATACATTCAAGTGTTCAGTGTTGTTTACATTCACATTATATGTATAAATTATATTTACATAGATGACACGGATTGAAAACTGTACTGGTAATGATGTACAGTTGGGATGAAGGACAAAAGCTGATGCATGCTTTTCCTCTTTTCAAATGGTTTGCTTTGTTTTGTTGCTTCATAGCAAGTACCAGGCAATTGTAAAGCCCCTGACTGCCCCGCAAACCAAACAGCCATGATGTGGATGTATTATTGTTAGTTTTGTCTTTCCAGTCTTTTAGTGAGGAGATCAGTAGCAACCGCAACTAAAATCCAACCCTCTCAGTTCCATTGGGAAAGCACTTTATGGGGATGTCTTATAATAACTGGCCTCAGTATAGAGTTTAATTCTTGTTGATTTACGATGTAGCAATATAACTTCCTTTTATGTAATGGGACTACAACTGCTAGTCACTGTATAAATCTCCAATTACTTTTTTTTTTTATAAACTTTCATTAACTGTTGGCCTTTTTGTTTACAAAAATACTGAAAGTGCATTATTGTAGTGTAACCACTTTTTACCACCTTTAGTCAACACTATTTTAGTGTGGTTGTTTTAAGAACTTTCAACCTCATCCATATTTCCTCTTAGTGAATAATAATAATGATGATGATGATAATAATAATAGTAATACAAACAATGAAAGGCAACTGATTAAAGTACCTTTTCAGACTATCATTGAGCCATGCATAAAGGCAAAAGTCATAGATGTGATTGCACCTGATTATGAATGGATGGCAGTTCATAGTGACATCATAGGCCAGGTCGGCACCAGGCTAACGGGGATGTGCAGTGTCTCTTGGATGGGAAGATATTAAAAAGCACTGAGCGAGAAGTGTAATATTTCCCTCTGCTCTACCCCAAGCCCTCTTATTGAAACGTCTGGTGGTATTAACATAGAAAAGCCCAGGGCAACGGCCAGTTGGGCAGGAAGTCTGCGCCAATGCCTACCTCATTAGCCTAGTCTCATCTCATGGGGTTTGAACCAATAAACATGGCATGCACAAGCCGCCTATTAGGTTGAGCTTTACACACTAGCCTGCTTGAAGTGAGAATCGATTAGTACTTAGCCCTGCCCGCCTTATTAAGAGGTTTGTGCGGGTGGGTGGTTTTGTATGTCGAGATTTATTTAAACGTGGGTGTGTGTGCACATTATGGTGATGGTGCATTCATTATTTTTTACAGCAGCGCTAATGGAGCAGTTGGCTGGAGATGGTAGTTCCGTTCACAACGCAGTAGGACACGACGTCTGCCTGCTTCTGCTGCTTAGGCTGCCACTTGACACATCAATTACCACAACACACTCTCATACAGAGGTGGTGGAAAATCAATTTTTCACACCAAGGGGGGCATGTCTAATTATCTAACTATAAAGGAAGGAATCTCTGTTGCCTGTCTGTATGTCTGTCTATATGTCTGAGTGGCCTTCGATTATCTCAACAACCGTTCATCCGATCTACCTCACACTTGGCGGGTGTTTTGCTGAGGCCCCAAGGATGTGCAGTGTCAAACTTGGTGCAATTTGGACAAGTGACACATCTAATATTTACAAACAACACACCGCTCAGCTCTGTGCAGCAGCAGGGCGGGACTTCAGGTCTCTGCAACTGAATCACAAAGAGTGTCTTTCCCCGGTGTATGACTTTAACCGGCAGTTTCATCTTCCATTGTGGAAAGTGGACAGTGGTATGCATGACATCAGAGTTATGCCTAAATATAGCCATCCGGACCAACATTGCCAACCCCAAGTGGCTATGTGAGCGCATCATATAGTGGCCGACTAACTCAGAAGTTGACATGGTGAACAAGTACATATCAAAATCTAAAGGTGGGAATGGTGATGGTGATGATGCTACTTCGATGAGCACATCTGTGGTTGGTGTCAACGCTGGACGCACACTCCTCATTCCACGCATACCCTGAGCCCATCTGACAATATCTTCCCATTCACTCTGCAGTGTTAGCGGTTTCTGGCGAGACCCTGCTTTGCCATGACCGTGAATAAGTCTCAGGGGCAGTTACTATACCGTGTTGAGGTCTTCTGCACAAGAGACTTCTTCAGCCACAGTCAGTTCTACATGACGGCCAGCAAGGTTGGCAGATCAAGCAGGCTTCACATTCTCGCTCCAAGATGAAGAGATAAATAAGTGCCGTTCCTCAGCAATGTTGTTTGTGAAGAGGTGCTGATGAAATACAGGATTTACAGTCCGCTTAAACAGGACTGAATCATTGACAGAAGATACCTGGACTCGACTGATCCTCCTGAGGTTCTGATATGCCTATATTTTCCCATTTGGTGCTTTTTTTTTTTTTTTTTTTTTTTTGCAAAGTTGTCCTTACGTTGTTTTAACCTGTGCCGTTAAAATGTCTAAAAGTATTACATTTTGAACAGACACTAGTAGTTCAGCTAATTGATTCAATTGTTCATTCTATCTGTGATTTATATGAATTGCCATTTCCTGAGAAAAAGGACATTTGACTACGAGCACTCTTTGTTGAATGTGTGTCACACAAGCACAGGATACTAATTTGTTGTGACTTAATGCTCACCTTCTCACCTAAAAGAAACAAGCTCTTTGTTTTACGTCACCTACCCTGATACTGTCTCCTCAATGTGTTTCATTGTTTATTGTGCTTTGGGCCATTGAAGGCCGCAGAAAGATTTGAAATTGGATCAGCACGGATAATACTCCAATAACACTGAACAACAGATCAGTTCATTCACTGAACAGGGTTATTGTATGTGCTGGGAAAAATAATAACGTATTTTGTGTTGGAAAGATTGTATTAAGAGTCATGGTCATCTAAGCTGATGCTCATTTTTGGCATACAGAATTATCCAAACTACTTGCAGATTAGATAGCATTTGCCTTTGTTCTAACCTGCGCAAAGCACCAGATGGACAGGGTTATTGCATCAGTGCAATTTAGGTAGCATTCATTTGTTAATTTGTTATTGCAGAAAAGTATGCTTCTCCAACATTCAGATGGTCCCACTCATTTGGTGCTACCAAGTGGCTTGAAACAAATACTTAACTATTATTTGCCAACATAAGCAGACTTACGGCTGGCACTTTATCTCCATGTGATGCCAGTGGTTTGTCAAAACCTTTCTGAGGAATGCTAAAGACAACATTGGGGATTGACATCATCGTCGTTTGGTTCCAAGGCCAATAGGCCAACTGTCCATTCTGTTTAAGGCACGGCACCTTTACTTTCTCCTCTGACTCTTCCGATTGCATCAGGCCTGGTCACTGCAGATTCCATCTGACTTCTGTCAGCCTCGCATTCATTTGAGCTCTTATGATTGGTACCTTTCCTCCACACCTGTAGGATTGATAAGCAGACAATGGGAAATCCTTATTACGTTGCCACATCTTTTTATCCGTCCCTTCTTTCTTTCGTCCTTCTATACCTTCATCCCGACCAGTAATTGATGACATTTCTGCAGAGTTTCCTGGTGTTTGCTAATGAATTAATGGTGTGGGCTTGGAGGTGCTGTGGGCTCTTCCCTCCACCACCCAGCTTGCATTTATGGAATCCTCTTCTACCTGATGAGATTCTTTGAAACAGGGCTTATTAAAGGGGCCTGGTCGTTACCATAGCAACAGGGCTCAACCATAAGCTCAGACCCTAGCCTCCCACTCCACCCACCAAGTGCCGCCATCAGGTGACTCTCGGTACAGGAGTTAGTTTCTCTGTCTGCCCATATGTCTCACTCCAGCTCCCTCTACCAGGGCTCTTTGAAGCTCTTGTAGTGAGGACATTGTTGTCTCTTTGTGCGACTGGGAATGTTCCTCCTCATTAGCCGGGTCACCTCTGGAACCCCCTGTTGCCCATGAGGCAACTGAATTGAAGACATAGAACCACAACACCCACTGTTGGCTATCCTACTGGTCCAGCTTTCTTTTGTGCCTACCTTGCCCTTTAGGTGTGTGCGTGCGTGCGTGCGTGCGTGCGTCCGTGCGTGCGTGCGTGCGTGCGCGTCTTTCTTTTTCTTTTCAGTTTCCTTCAAGTCTATGCTTTAGCTACTTTCTCAAAGGATAGTTCATATCCTGTGCTTTTGCTGTTTAGGGTCTGTTAGAAAATTTTGTACTATGATATGATCATTCTTCTAACTTCTAACTATCAGTGTCAACATTTTGAATGTTATAAAGCTGTAAGCCTACCGCTGGACCTAATACTTGTCTTCATACTTACAACTTACTTCATACTTACCTGTTATACTTACCTGTAGAGAGAAATCCAAGAAAATTCTCATACTTACTTGTCTGAAGTTTATTGGTAAAAAGTCATCGTTAAATTGGTTACCTTGCCATCTGACCTAAAGGAAAATGTTATGACAACATTTCATAGAATCTAGTTTATAAGCCACCTTATTTCTACCCAATGCCTACTACTGCCCTGTACCAATACATCGTACTTACCTGCAATATGTAATTGAATAAGGGAGAGATGATATGGCCATCAAACAGTATCAAACGTTTTCAAAAGTATAAAATGTATCTCCCGATACCTGCAGACCTTTCTATCTCTCCCTCACCCTTACTACCTCCATCAAAGGGTGGACTAAGGTGCTAGTGGGGTTGTGATTGCCATCATTGCAGCTGTCAGTAGTAATTATCTCACACTCACAGCCAGACACCTAATCCAAACACTGCCCAATAGAAAAGGATGAAATGAAACACAGAGAGAATGAAGGGAGAAAAGAGAGGAAAAAGAAGTAGAGAGAGGGAAAGAAAGGCTTAGAGAGGAGTTGGGGAGGCAAAGGGGTTAGGAAGAGAGAGAATTCCTTCCCTGCGTCAGCCCCTGAATGCTTCCAGCCTCAATGCAAGTGTTAATTAAAAGAATCCAAAAAAGAGGAGCCAGTTCCTTTGTGTGGAGATGTGTGAGAGGGTCACTCAGGGGTTAACCTCGCCCCCGTGCCCTGCGGCGCTGCAGCCTTGTTTTCAGTTTCGCCACTGAGCTGCCAGGCTGCACATGTGTATCTCAACACTGAGAGAAGCCAGCAGGTCAAAGCGAGGAAGAGGATTGAGAGGCACTCAACTTTTTTTCTCTTTTCTCCTCCCCTCTTTGCATCCATGTCAGCCGAAGCCCTCCTGGCAGCCATTGACAGGGGAAGTGATCAACTTTATTTAGACACTTATTAGGCCCTCAGAGGAAAGCCTCTCATTGTGATTTTTGCTGGGGAGAGGGTTCGAGGAGTTCCTTTCGGCAGCCGCTGTTAAGATTCTCACGTTTGATTGCCACTCGATTGGGGAATAGGAAGAATGGAATTGCAGCCATTTCTTAACATCTCTAAGACTTGGACCCTGTATGGCTTTGTCTCTCTCAATAGCCAAGTCTGTCCTGCTCTCAAGGCTAAGTCAGCCCTTAGGCTCACAGCTTTGCTTTAGGCCAAAAAATGCATTGTTTACTTATAGTGTTAGGGAAATGTTGTTTTGTTCCAATTTTCCTCATTGGTAAAGTTTTTCTTTCGGGGAAAATATGACGGTCACAATGGACAGTGCCACATCTTAAGTTACATCAACTTGGAGAAGTCAATTGAGCTAAGTGTTCTCCCTAGGTGTTCCCCTGATACTGCCCTAACTGGGACACCTTTTGACTCCTCGTTGCCAAAATAAGCTTGACTCTAATTACTAGGTGACCAGAAACACAATCTGTTTCTTCCTCCACAATCTGTACAATTCTGCTGGTGTGTTGCTTGATAGACAGTTTGAGGCCTGATGTAAAAGGATATTAATATTGTCCCAGGCAGTGCTGGGGGGGAAAAAATATATATACAGATTATAATTTTTTTTTTTTATCTTTAGGAGTTTTTGAAACGAGGCTATGAACTCATGCAAGCCAAACTGTTTCCAATGAGACGGTGCACCTTTTAGCACGGAGTCATTCTCTTATTCTGTTCTTTTAACCCTGATTCTCAATCTAACCACTGCTGTTTTTGGGTGGCTTTCTTTACTTAAGACAACAGGGAGAGGGAGAGATGGATGGGGTGGGGACCTAGCGGGATATTATTCATTCCTTATCTGTCAGGGGAGATACTGTATTTCTCATATCTTCTCCTTCGATATTGAGCTGGAGGGACTTTTAACACACAATGGTCAATATTATAACCTATTTCTGTGTTCCCTTAGCTTACTTTATTTTTCTTATCCCCAGACTCCAGCAAATAATAAAATGATTGTCCCTCTCCTGGGGAACGAAGAGATAGGGTTTATTATCCCCCTTCAGAAAGGTCTCCATGTAAACAATTCATTTAATTTAAAATCAGAAATACATTTATGAAGGTCATCATCTCGGGGGAGCTGGAGAACGGCAAGGTTTGACTGCACAGGCTCACACTTTTCTGTGATAAATAGAGACATCAGTCTCTGTCGTAAAGACATAATATGTTTATAATGTGGTTTGTTGCCGCCTTGCTTTCTTGGACTGAATAGATTGGGTAGAAAGAGAGTGTACAAACAGCGTGTGACTTGGTTAGATGTTTTGGTTCTTATCAGTGAAAGCTTCATACACAGCGCTCACAACAAAGTCTGTATTGCAGACAAGGTCTAGTTGACACACTATTCTCTGCTGCCATACAAGCCGAAGCCAGCATGAAGAAACCTTTAAATCTTTAAAGAGATAGGAACTCCTGCAGTCTCTCTTGGCCTTTTCAGACTCAATTGGCGTTGCATGTAATCGTCTCCTGATTCAACAATGTCCAGCTGCTCTTTGTGTGTGCGGGCACCTGACAATAGAGCAGATCACAGGACCTCTGATGGGGACAAGCAGCCTCGCTGCCTCTTATCTCGACTGGCCCTGGTTTGGTCACGCTGCTTAGAGGTTCACTCTCCCAGAAAAGGATTGGCATCTGTAGCTCCTATGCTTCACAATTAGTAGTTGAGTGGGCGCAGCATTGTTGCAGTTGTGACAGAAAACACTAGAAGCTGGAAGCTTCACGCTGAGGTGCGCTTACCTCACAGCTGAATGGTTCACCACTGTCATCATCTGGCGTGTTATTGGTCTCTGTCGAGATAATTAGGGGTTGCTACATGTGGCGGAAATACATTTTCATGATTGATCAATTACATTCAAAAACATTTTTACTTAATTAAAAATAATTTGACACATATTATTTTATGACTTTAATCAGCAAGGTTTGATATCACAAGTTTGGAATTGATCCAAAATCTGTCATGGTGCCGTTTACATTGGAAGCGTCTCTGGTTCCATGTTTTATCCTGCAGTAGGTTTGCTTGTATTGTTGTTGCCACTAGGGTCTCTGCCTGGAGAGACTGGTTGTAATGAGTCCCTGCTGAATGCTGACATTTCCAGCCCTGGGTCTAAGAGCTCATTAGTTTGGTGTTCTCCCGCTAGAAGCCTCCACCACCAGCACTATTAACTGATATTACAGATGGAGGTTAACCTTGCTAACATTTTTCCTTGATTAGAGAGATTTTTATGTCTTTGTTCCAAAACTGTATCTGGTGGTGAGAGCTCTCAGTGTATCCTAGACCCATCGACCTTTTAAATGCGCGTCGACTATGTATTTAGTCTTAACCGGCAGTCAGGGAGGGAGTTTATAGAGGTTAACCTTTTTACGATTAGTGCATGGCAATTTCAAAAATGTAATTTGTTGATATTGACCACTTCTGTCACTTCACTTTGTGAACTAGACACAGACTACAAAACAAAGACTCTAACTAATAAAAAACTAAGGCCGAATGAGGAAGCCTGTTCTTAATCGGGTGGGTGTATCATCATTGTCGAGGATACACTCAAATCAACGACACCCAACATCATCAGTGGCTGCAAACGCTTTAAATGCGATATTGATCACAGTTATAAACTGTGAATTTTCAAGGGGACCCCTGATTTCACCTCATCAGTACACTAAACTCTATCTGAACAAATTTGAGGCGAGAAATAATCAATCCAGTTGGTGAGTTTCACTCATATTAGATCTACAAGGCCTCATTTAAAACATTGGTTTCTGACTTTGGTGGCCGTGCTCCAGGCTTGCTGGAGACACGGACACCGTGACGCACCTTGACTCTCAGATGCGGGGATTTTTTTATTTCATGTAAACTTTGGAAAATAAATAAATACATCTACAATAAAAAAGGATCTTTGAAAACCGAGCTCTCAAAGCCGTCGGAAGCGTTTTGTTCACAGCAATTACTTTGTCAATAGTTTACCTCATTATTTGACACTTAGGCCACGTTTAATATGAACATCCGACATTGTAACTGTACGAGTCTACCCACAAGTATGGGTTTATGGAGGGAGACGCAGTCTTTCTGGCAGTGGGGCGCCGTCATGGTGAGAGTTTATTAATAAAAATCAACAAAAAGGCTTGCTGGCAAAACGATAAACAATAATAATAATGACAATCAATCGGGGCGCAAGAGGAATAATGCTTCCTGAGCTCCTGACGATCCCCATGCGCCGATCCCCCTCTGCAAGACAAACATTAATACCCCTTTCCCACTGCGCCAAAAACCCTGTAACACCTGCTTAAATCCAGCACTTGTCATTAGTGGGAAAGTAACACCCGGGTTTCAGTCCTGGGTCAAATGACCCTGCAATAAACACAGGTTTTTATTTGGCGCCAGCTCCGATCGGCTCTGATGTAACCTGTCGACCCGGTAATTTTGGCCCCATTACCTCAGCAATGTGACGCGTGTTGAAGTTTCGGACATTGCCTCGTCAATAGACAGGAATATCCCTGTATCATTCGATCGTTTTACAGCCGATTCAGAATCCAAAATCAGAAGTTAATGACTTTTTCCCGCATGCGGGGCCGTGAAATGTTTTGAGTGTGGAGACCGCTCCGAAGGGACAACACTCCCGCCGGGCTCCGAGCCACTTCAACACAACACCAATCTGGTCTCCGAACCGGAGAAAAGACGACGGCTCCCCGCTGCTGGAGGACCATCCAGTTTAGCTATACCAACGATCCGAGTCGCTGGGTGATGAGACATTTTTTTTGCCAAGTTTTTACAGTTCAATGTCGTTGTTTGTTTACATTGCTGTCTCCTCTACTGTTTTTTCCCCAATCACACTAGAACAATGACACGCCCTCTTTCAGGTGTGTTTATGACATCAAACGTGACACACCAGGAAAAAAAAAAAAAAAAGAACAGCATTTCTCCTGGCAATGGGAAAGGCGCCAATCGCCTATTTTAGCGGGTTTATCCAAATAAAAAATAAAAAAAGATTAAACCCGCTAATTTTGGTCAAAAACTGTATGAGAAAGGCCCTGTCCCGAATCGGCCGAAATCAGTACAGCTGTGCAGCCGCGGAAAGGAAGCCGCGCCGCTGTCTGCAGCTGCGGCTTAACCACGCCGCTTGATCCGTCACATATCCCCACCCTTCGACTTAGGCCGGGAGGCCGTCCGGCCGACAACCAGCTCTCCCCCTGCCACCACCATCTACGCCCCCAACCCATGGACCACCCGGAACTTAAAGGGCTGGAGAGCCAGGTACCACCGGGTCATCCGCGCGTTGGTGTCCTTCATGCTGTAGAGCCACTACAGCGGGGCATGGTCCGAATAGAGGGTGAAGCCGCGCCCCAGGAGGTAATAATGGAGCGAGGGGACGGCCCACTTGATTGCCAGACACTCCTTCTTGACTCATGCTCCAAAAGCTTGCGGCTGTGGTACAGCACTGGTCGGTCTGCTCCAAACACCTCTAGGGACAGGACCACACCCAGCCCTCTGTCTGACACGTAGGTCTGCAGACAGAATGGGGGAGAGAGAAGTTTGGGTTAAACAGCACTGCAGCGGTTTTATCAAGATGTGGTCGGCCAGGCCTTCACCCAAGTGGTACCCCAGATACCATACCGCCCTCCCCCCCATGGCACACTTTGGGTTGGCGGTGAGCCCCGGCTGCCTCAGGGACTCAAGCCTTGCACCCGCATGCTGCATATGCCCCTTCCACGTGTCGCTGTGAATGATTACGTCGTCTAGGTAGGCCACGGCCTATGCTAAATGCAGACACAGGACCCGGTCCATGAGTCTCTGAAAGGTGGCTGGGGCAACGAACAACCCAAACAGTATTTTGTGAAAGTGGTACAACCTGAACTGTGTTGAGAAAGCAGGTTTTTCCTTGGACCCCTGAGACAAGGGGATGGTAGCTCAGGCGGTAGAGCTGGTGGTCTAGTGATCTAAAGGTTGCTGGTTCGATCCCAGGCTCCTCCTGCTAGCATGCTGTAGTGTCCTTGAGCAAGACACTTAACCCCTCATTGCTCCTGATGGCTGCGTCCGTCGGTGTTTGAACAATTGTAAGTCGCTTTGGATAAAAGCGTCTGCTAAATGACTAAATGTAAATGTAATGTAAACAAGGCAATCATCCAGTATCACTTGGTTAAATCGAGTGTCGTGAAAAAATGAGCTGCACCTAACTGCCGAGAAGTCTGTTGACCTGGGGCATCAGGTAGGCATTGAACTTTAACACCGTGTTCACCTTTTGGTAGTCCACGCAGAACCGGACCGACCCATCGGGTCCCACCAGCGCGATGGGGCTAGACCAGTCACTCACTAGACCAGTCACTCGTGGACTCCTCTGTCACCCCCATGTCCAGGATGGCCTCTAATTCCGCCTGCATGATCTTATATTTATGTTCGGGCAGGCGACATGGCCCAGAACGCACCTTCACCAAACAGGGTCACTAAACAGGGCCGCGGTACGATCGGCCGCCTTTGGAACCTCCGACCCCAACTCATCCTGCTCAATGACTGCTGTGGCCAGAGCCACAGACGCCTTCGTTGAGCCTCCATTCTTTTAGGAGGTCCAGGTGATAAATCTGAGTCGACCCTGCTTGTCAGACAGTTAAACCTCATAATCAGAATCAGAATCAGAAATACTTTAATAATTCCAGGGGGAAATTACTTTTGTTACAACTCCAAATCTACATACAACATATTTACATACAACATATAGTAATTATTAAGAAATATATTTATATACAAATATATATATAAACATATCTATATACACATGGTAAAGTGTAAAATGTACAGTTAAAATGTGCAAAAAAAAGAAGGTGCAGAAGTGGAAGTCCGTGTTTTGAGGTCAGGTTACAGAGAGGGGGTGTCTGACTCTCTGAGGGAGGCGTTGTAGAGATTGATGCCCACAGGCCGGAATGATTTCCTGTGGCGCTCTGTGGTGCATCTGGGTAAGAGGAGTCTTCTGCTGAAGGTGCTCCTGAAGTGTGTCGTAGAGAGGGTGTAAGACATTGTCCAAGATGGACTGAAGCCTGGACAGCATCCTCCTCTCTGCCACAGTCGTCAGGGTGTCCAGCTCCTCTCCTACGACATCACCGGCCCTCCTGATTAGTTTGTTTAGTCTGTTGCTGTCTGCGACCCTCAGCCCACTGCCCCAGTATGTGACAGCGAAGAAGATCGTACTGGCCACAACAGACTCATAGAACATCCTCAGCATCGTCCGACAGATGTTAAAGGACCTCAGCCTCCGTAGGAAATAGAGTCGGCTTTGGCCCTTTTTGTAGACTGCCTCGGTGTTTCTGGTCCAGTCCAACTTGTTATTGAAGTACACCCCCAGGTACTTGTACTCCTCCACAGTGTCCACAGGGACCCCCTGGATGGAAACAGGGGTTATGGGTGTTAATAATCGACCTCTCCAACCCACCGTGTGACAACAAAAGGCCCTTGCCACTTTACGAGCAATTTAGACCTGGACGTAGGGAGCAACACTAACACCTGGGTGAGTGGGTACGAATAGAGGGGGTGCGGGTACAGTGGGTACAGTGGCACTGCTGCCTCACAGCAAGAAGGGTTCGACTCCATGGGTTCGATTCCCCGTGCTCACATGGGGTTTCCTCCATGTAACATCAGTAAGGACCCCCACCAAAAACATGCACAACATTACATTAAATTACATTGCATTGCATTTAGCAGACGCTTTTATCCAAAGCGACTTACAATTATTCAAACACCGACGGACGCAGCCATCAGGAGCAATTAGGGGTTAAGTGTCTTGCTCAAGGACACTACAGCATGCTAGCAGGAGGAGCCTGGGATCAAACCAGCAACCTTTAGATTACTGGACGACCAGCTGTACCTCCTGAGCTACCATCATCATCGTCTGACCAGCGATGGACATGTTACTAGGTCCCCGGGCGCGTCGTTGTATGCTGCCCACTGCTGCTTGCTACCCCCCCCCCCCAGAGGAAGGACAAGCCAGGATGGGTCAAATGCAGAGGACCCATTTCACCAGCCACCAATCCGATGCATGTGTCGTATAAGTTGGACTGACGTTCCTGAGCCTGGAGCAAATTCTCCTGTGACAGCTGCCCCAATGCGTGTAACTTGGCTCTGAGGTCCATCACATACCGTACCCTATTCTTACTGGTGCTAGGCTCCCAGTTTTCTTTAATTAGGTGTAGCACACGATGGGATCGCTTGCCGAAAAGGACCTCAAAAGGAGAAAATCCCATGCACGCCTGGGGAACCTCCCGCACTGCAAACAACAGGGGGTCCAACCACTTGTCCCAATTATGGCTATCGTCGTGAACGAACATCGAATCATGTTTTCAGCATTTTATTAAATTGCTCCACCAGACCATCGGTCTGAGGAGGGTAAACGCTGGTCCGAATTGAGTGGATGCCCAGTGACCCGTAAGGTTCTTGAAGTGTGCATGACATAAAGGAAGTGCCCTGGTCGGTCAGGATTTCGTAATTCAGGAATCTGGACTCAGGAGACTAGCTGGAAGATTGACTAATTGGCACTCAGGATATGCGGTGCACCACTCTGCCCATATTGCCCAACCAATAGAAGCAGGCCATTATCCGCTGCAGTGATTTATCGTGTCTGAGGTGACTGCCCATCGGGTTATGGTGAGCCGCCTGGAAAAACGTTTCCCGGTGGCTTCTCGGAACCAACAACTGGGTTATTTCCTCTCCTGACTGAGTGTCATGGCTTACAACCTGTTCCTGATGACCGAAAAGCACACGTGGGTAAGCACGGCATCTGTGCGCACCAACCTGCTATCAATTTTAATCACCCGTTCAAAGGCCACGCACAGGGGATCGTCAAGCGACTGCTCCAGCGGAAAATCGTCCATGGGGAAAGTCAATGGGACCCAGGAAGATCCCACTTGGGATTCCCCTGCTCCCAGACCCGTCGTGCCGCACAACAGGCACATCTGCTTACCGACCCTCCCTGTTCCGAATCGGACCAAACAGTGCCACTTGGACGCTAATCCGGCCCTTTCAGGACAGCTGTGTGGCCGCGGGAAAGAAGCCCCGCTGCCTTCTGCAGCCGCGGCCTAACCACGCCCCTTGGTCTGCCACAGTAACATTTTATATATATGACAGAAAATAGGGAAAAGGATAATGGGTCCCCTTTAAAGATCTTTTTTTTATTGGTTTACTTACCAGAAACAAATAAATGCAGCACAAATAAATTGTGCTGCATTTATTTGTTTCTTCACACTACACCTCAACCCTACTTGCACTGACCTGTCTACCCCATGAGCATCTTTTTTCCTTTGTCCCTTGACAGTCTAACATACTTTCATAAAAAATAAAAACATACAGCATACATACAAATGACATAATGTAATGTGATTTTTAACCTCTTGCTTGGTAACTTGAATTGAAAAGAATGACACATTCCACATGTTTTTCTTTGTTTGTAGATGACATTAGCAGTTTCTGGGATCAGTTATCCCTGCCATCACCTCAGTGTGTGTAGAAGGTCTTCCCCAGCCAACGCCCAGGAACCCACAGAAGAGGTACACACAAGGATGTACACACATTTACCAAATGAATGCCAGTTTAAAAGGGTTTTACATGTTGAGATAAGACTGTTTCTACTGTCATTGTACTTAAACAATTTTCTCAATAACGTTTATAGTGTGCAGATGTCCATATGATCAGCGACAGTGAGGGGGATGATTTTGAGGATGCATCAGAGTTTGGCGTGGACGATTCAGAGATGTTTGGAGTGGGATCCTCAAGTTGTCGGAAATCACCTATGAGTACGTGCAGAATGGCAATGACTGTGTTTCAACCTTAGAGGTTGTGTTGCTTAAGATCTTCAGAGCTGTTGATTTGTTATTTAATTTTGATGTGTCTCTTCACAGTGCCAGAGAATAGTGAGAATGAAGATGATGCCTTACTGCACTTTACTACCGAATTTTCAACAAGGTGTGTAAAATTGGGCTGCAGCGAACAATAACTTTCATTTTTAATTAACCTCTCAATATTTTTTTTGATAATTTGATTAATATTTACTATTAATTTAGGCCATTCAACTAGAGTACAACGGTTTACTGAGGTAGAAAACAATGTTATGACACTCTTTTTGAATTATGAAACAAAGACAGGCGTATGCACAAGAAGAAGTTATAAATGCCACATATTTTCATGATGCATCCCGAAACAAAGGACTTAACTTTAATTTGATTAATACCGATCAATCAAAAATTATAGTTAGTCGTTTCACCTCTATCACACGCAAGAAATGCTGCCAATACTTTCTAAGGGATATTTTTTTGTCTTGCAGGTATGGAGAGATCCATCCCATGTTCTTCATCGGGTCTTTGGAGGCAGCATCTCAAGAGGCCTTCTATGGCAGAGCCAGAGATGTAAGTCACACACAACCTCGCTACATCCCTGCGTGACTGTATGGAGAAATTGTTCGAGCCACCATTTGATATCCTTATATCTAAAACCCTTATCAAATGTTCATCCAGACAGACGAGATTTTATTTTTAGCCGTTTCTTTTTTCTTTTCATCTTCTCTTTGTCCTTTTAAGGAGCCTTGTATCAACTGACAGCTTGTGTGGATTACAGTCTCATTAGACTACGAGGACACGGCAAGATGTTAGGAAGGGGATGGTGGGTTCAGCGAGGAATAGAAATGGGAAGCACAGAGTGGAGAAGGTAGGAGGAAAGGAAAAAGTAAAGAAGGTAGACAAGAGTAAATAGTGAGAAAGAGATGGCAGAGGGGGTAAGAATGACAATGAGAGGAATAACGAAGTAATAAGTAGTACAGAGGGAGAGGGAAGCTTGGCGAGTTGCCTCATCTCCTATTCTAAGCCAGTGCAATATGGCCCCCATCCCCAGTGCTCACACACTGCGCCATCCCCGACACAGCACAGGGTGTCAAAAATAGTATTCATTTTCATTGTGTTAAATTTGATTTTGGGTGAGCTTGATTTAGCCTGCCAACTGTGCTGTGGCGGTAGAATGAAGCTTGGGATCATTTTGAGTAAACGGGTGAAAAAGCAAAAGAAACAATTCTATGTATTCTCTGTCTAAACCATCCATCCTGACATCTGTCCATTGGTCTGACTCTCTCTCTGTCTAACTCAGTATCTCTCTGCCCTTCTACATTTAACATGAATGGATCTAGTTGTCCCTGTCCTCATTCTTGTAGCTAGTCAAAAGCCCTACCTCATTAACTGGATATTAGAATGGGGCAGATTTGACTCGAGAATGAGGACACGCTTGGGTTTATATCCAGGGAAATCAGTCTCACTCTCTCAAAGGCTTGGAGAGGCTAATCACTAAGCAAAACACTACATTTGATGAAGTGTTTCTGAAGGTGTGTGTGTCTGTGTGTGTGGGTGTGTTTGGTGGTGGCGGGGTTGTTGAGACTCAATCCATCCTTAATGAAAATGCTCTGGGCCTCTGAGCTCAGCTTAACCCTCTTGGGGATCAGCTGGTTAGTCAGAGCGCACAGACAGATAGGCCACCCATCACTAGCGGCGATCCTCTCTAAATCCCCATCAACGCAGCGGTTAATCACGCTAACCCTGCTCTCCTCCGCCCTCCACCGCTCTACTCTGTCCGCCACACACAAAGACACATCAAAATTCATAGCCTTGCTGGAGAGGGGAGTTCAAGGATTTGTTGCTGCCAAGTATCCTCTGAAAGCTCCGGCGACAGCTCCCATCGAGTCAAGAGGAAAGAGCAGCGCTGGAGAGGGAGATGGAGAAATTGATAGCCCCAGAAGTGTTGTTGGCCACTTAATGCCTGTTTGTGCTGATGACCGCTATGTTTAACTCAATGTTACACTCTAATAGGCCTGTAAGTGTACCAGGCTAGTGTGGCTAATGTTGAGATCCATTTTATAGCATGTAACAGGCTAAACCACTAAAAGAAAGGGCTTCAAACTGATGATTGTCTATCTGTCTACGTTTAGTTTAAATTCCTTATTCTTTTAATTCCCTCTTCTCATTAAGAATTGTCCTGTGCTCCATTAAATAATCAATCAGTCTGGAGCCCAATATGTCCCAAACAAGGAAATGTTTTCAGTAGGGGTGTTGGAAACCACCCATATGGTTGGACCATTGATCTGAAAGAGTTTTCCAAGTGTGTGTGTGTGTGTGTGTGTGGGGGGGGGGGGGGGGGGGGTCTCTCTGGATCAGTCATTTGAGCTCTTCATTTTGAAGTGTTTGCTTTTCCAAACTGGGCCTGCCATCCATGGAACGATGTCTTTCTTGCCCTCTTTCTATCCGGCGTTCCCTTTCTCCTTATCTGTCTTTCTGTATTTCAAGATCCCCGCAATACAACACAAATAGCGTCTGCCAACTAGTACCTAAAAGGAAAGCACATTTCTGTCTGTCACAGTTGAGAAATTCTTGAACAAAAGAAAATAGTAAAATGATTTTAGGGATTCTGATACAATTTTAATGGAATTTTTAAACAAACATAATAAACAAAGTAAAAGTGTTAACATGAGGAGGACCACCCTGAGCACCGCTGTGTAATATTCTCTAATGTTGTGGCTCTAGCTGTTTACACAGTAAATAAATAACCTTAAATTGCAATGAATTCATTGATTTACACTCCCTCTAAGCACATGAGGCTAACACATAAGGCAAATATAATTTAATTAATTTATAATTTATTTTATAATTTCATTAGAATTTGGAATTTGTATTTTACCATTATCCTCCAACTGGAAACGATGAACAGCTGATTTACCATTATCCTCCAACTGGAAACGATTAACAGCTGATTTGGCCGTTGATGGCTTTTGCCACAATGTGAGCAGCCTGAGGGTTACATCAACACAGAAGAACAACATTCTTCTCCTCGGCCTTTTTTCAAGATCTCTACAGTACATGTCTGCGCTGCATTCTCCTGATCTCATCTGATGTCATCTTTCACAGTTCAAATTTGGTTCCAAACTGAAGTTTGCATAACGCCTGTGGCTCCTGACACCTCCATGCCTGGTCACCTATCAAAATGATTCCCAACATTTTTCACATCAAGGGCCCTTAACTTGATTTGACTTTGATTGTAAGATATCATATGATTTAGTCCAAAATCCCATACCTGGCCATACTGGAGTTAATGAGATAACAATGAAACTATTATCAAAACAGTCATTGTTCTACATTCTTTAACTCTCCTAATGTCTTATAAATGCAATTATGGAACTATTAATCGTTTTTCTGCAGACCCCCTAGAACCTCTTGAAGGACCCTGGGAAGCAGAATGGGAGCAGAATGTACCTTTAAGATTCCATATCCTACAGATAATTATGGTTGGAATATACACCTGCCCGTCCTCATGACCTGTAGTACAGAGACTAATTTAGAACTAAACAAACACTTGTTTCACAGGTGTCATGTTGCCTTAACAAAGCAAACAGCCATTTCAGAATAAATGGCGTGCGTGCGTGCGTGTGTACGTGCGCGCGCGCCTATTTGTTGCCTCCCAGACGTATCCTGTTGTAACAAAGAAAGTTAAGATCAATGTTTTTCTACCATAGTTGTTGTTTTCCTCTCAATTTTTCATACTCTCTCCTACAAAAGTCAGTTAAATGGAAAAGAGGACTGTTGTGGTACTCAGAAATCAGACTTTTTACTTTAGTAAAAGTACAAATACCCTGAGACATAATTACTCTAGTAAAAGTAAAAGTACCACTTTCACATTTCTACTTCAGTAAAAGTACATAAGCGCTCGCTCTTAAATTTACTTAAAGTATTAAAAGTGAAAATATGATACTTTCTTCTCGCTTTGGCTTCCTTTTGATATATATATATACTGTATATATATAGATATATATATACACTTATAAGCCACAACATTAAAACCACCTTCCTAATATTGTGCAGCTCCCCCTCATTCCGCCAAAACAGCTCTGACCCGTTGAGGCATGGACTCCACAAGACCTCTGAAGGTGTCCTGTGGTATCTGGTACCAAGATGTTAGCAGCAGATCCTTTAAGTCCTGGAAGTTTTGAGGCGGGGCCCCCATGGATCAGGCTTGTTGTTCCAGCACATCCCACAGATGCTTGGTATTTATTCTGTAACTTTCACTTATTTCACCTTATCAGTCCACTAAAATCTGTTTCTGAACAAATTTTAGGCGAGAAATGAGCAATGCAGTTGCTGGATCTTCACTCATATTAGATTGACAATGCCTCATTTTAAGGTTTCTTCCAACAAGGCAAGGGCTCGCATCAGAGCACCGCACGGGGATTACGGGGCACACATTCATTTTTTCAATTAATGTAGGAAAATAAAATTTATAAAATACATCTAGAATGAAAATACTATTTTTATTGGTTATTCTTTATTCTTTATTTATCATTTAGTTCCTCAAAACAGAGTTCAACGAACAAGAATCGTTCCTAGTACCTGCAGTGTTGACACATAAAAAACTAGTTCTTAGAACTATGAAAAACTTGCTGCTGTGCGACAACGCCTAAAGTGACATCCACATCAATGCCAGGACCCAAGGTTTCCCAGCAGAACATTGCCCAGCGCATCACAGTGCCTCCGCCGGCTTTCCTTCTTCCCATAGTGCATCTTGCACACGCACCCTGGGCGCCCATGACCCTGTGGCCAGTTCACCGGTTGTCCTTCCTTGGACCACTTTTGGTAGGTACTAACCACTGCATACCAGGAACACCCCAAAGACCTGCCTTTTTGGAAATTATCTGACCAAGTCGTCTAGCCATCACAATTTGGCCCTTGTAAAAGTCGTGTGTGTGTGTGTGGGTGTGTGTGTGTGTGTGTGTGTGTGTGTGTGTGTGTGTGTGTGTGTGTATACACACACACACATATATATATGTGTATATATATGTGTATATATATATGTGTATATATGTATGTATATATGCACTATATACATTATGTATACACTATACATCTCATCTCATCACCGTTCTCAGTTTCGTTCCTGCAGTCTGTCAGTATTCACTACACTAGCGTTTGCAATGGCCACGCCCCCTTACCGTATGTATATATGTATGATTATACTGTATATACACTCACTGGCCACTTTATTAGGTACACCTTGCTAGTACCGGGTTTGACCCCTTTTTGCTTTCAGAACTGCCTTAATTCTTCGTGGCATAGATTCAACAAGGTGTTGGAAGCATTCCTCAGAGATTTTGGTCCATATTGACATGATAGCATCACACAGTTACTGCAGTTACTTGTCGGCTGCACATGCATGATGCGAATCTCCCGTTCCACCACATCCAAAAGGTGCTCTATTGGATTGAGATCTGGTGACTGTGGAGGCCATTGGAGTACAGCAAACTCATTTTCATGTTCAAGAAACCAGTTTGAGATGATTTGAGCTTTGTGACATGGTGCATTATCCTGCTGGAAGTAGCCATCAGAAGATGGGTACACTGTGCTCATTAAGGGATGGACATGGTCAGCAACAATACTCAGGTATGCTGTGGCATGCTCAGGTATGCTGTGGCATGCTCAATTGGTACTAAGGAGCCCAAAGTGTGCCAAGAAAATATCCCCCACACTATTACACCACCACCACCAGCCTGAACCGTTGATAAAAGGCAGGATGGATCCATGCTTTCATGTTGTTTAAGCCAAAAATAAATAAGTGGTTATTTGAGTTACTGTTGCCTTTTTATTGTCTCGCACCAGTCTGCCCATT
>NC_137193.1:44866104-44868604 GCF_960531495.2 Zeus faber
CCAGTTGTGGCCTTGTCTTGGTGTATGGAAGCTACTAATGCTTTCGTCTGTTTTTTTTATGGTCCACTGGCGAAATGTCTCCATGCACTGATCACACTTCCTCCATCCCATTTATTTTTGCCATGGTTCATTTTCATTTCTTTATTTACTTTTTGTGGATGATCAAGAGACATAGACATAGACAACTGAATGAGAACTTAAATTGCAATAGATTTCTTAATTTGTCTTCCAGCTTACTAAATACTGAAATACTAGGTGTGTCATCTGCACAGGTAAAATGACAACCAATAAAACAGAACAATAGTTCAAAGGAATAATGATGACTGAGGCTCAATTAATAAGTAAATAAATAAACAAGTGTTCTACATTTATCGTGACCTGACTCATTCTCACCAAAGTAAATCTAATGGTGAATATGTTCTGATTGGACTCTAGGGCCACACATAGGGCCACAGGGAAGGTAAATTGATCCATTTATTGCAATTTAAGGTTGTTTACTTACTATGCAAGCAGCTTGTGACGCAACACTAGAGAATCTTACATAGCAATTTGTTAAAGATTGTTTGGCATCATTTTAAAACTTTCAGGGCGGTCCTCCCCATATCAATAATTTTCATTTATTTCTTTATTTTTAATTTATTTTTATTGCATTTCAACAACAAACAATGACAAACTTTGGTCAAATAGTGCAGGTGTAATGAAAGGATCTCGGGGAGACGAGGGGGAGGGTCGGCATGACTACAGCATTACAGTAGTTATATATAGACACATTGATATTGATATTAATATTAATTAATATCTGATCCAATAACATAGGTAACAGACATGACCAGTGAGTAAAATGGTTAAAAAAAAAAAAAAAAGTTAGTTCAAATGTAAGTTGTTTTTTGCTTTTAGGAGGAAAATTAACAATTGCTATAACTTTATTGGCCACGCATATTGACCTCTCTTTTTTCTCCTCTCGCCGCAGAGGAAGCTGCTGGCCATCTACCTCCACAACGACGAGAGTGTCCTTAGCAACGTCTTCTGTTCCCAGATGATGTGTGCCGACTCCATGGTCTCATACCTGAGTCAGAACTTCATAATGTGGGCCTGGGACGTCACTAAAGAAGCGAACAAAGCCAGGTATCGTTACCATCTACTAGCCTTCTGTGTTATGTTTGTCAATTATTGTATGTAACTATTCTGGATATTGAGAATTGTGTGTGGATTTCACCATTGTGTTTATATTTCATGTAAACAACAGTTGTAACTCCTTAAACTATGAGGTTGCTTTATCCCTGTGGCTTGAAGGGGGAAGTTGACATCTGAATTGCTGCCATTAAAGACCCTTTTCTACATCCAATCCTTACAAACTTTCTGTTTTTCTCTCTCCGTCTTTGTCTTTCTCTCTCTCCTTCCTCCATCGCTTCATCTTCAGACGCTTTTGAAGGGGTGCAAGGCATTCTAACAAAGGGGGTTGTGTTTGCAGAACGAGGCCCCTGATTGGTCAGTCTTGACTAATCTGTCTGAATGCCGGGTCGGTGGGAGATGAAGGCTTCCCTCTGAGTTTTAACATCTCTATCCCTCCACTCGTGCACATTGCCCTGGTGCAGCTCCACCAGTCTGTTGTGGTAATGGATCTGTACCTGCCTTCCATAGCTAGTGGACCTCGCCTGTTTATTGCAATTTGAACAACGGATATATACAGTTAAGTCGATTCAATCGGACAAAGTGGATTATAAAGACCGTACAGTTAAAACCTGCTCTGTATGATGGAACGAGGTGAAAAGCAGGCTCCCAGTTGACAGATGAGGCCAGTTGTGATTTTACCTGTCTGCGGGGCAGCCCCAAGCTCCCTCAGGCTTTCTCTCTCCCGCCTTTCCCCAATTTTACCTCTCCCTTTTTCTTTTCCAGTACTTTGCTGGAGTTCTCATCCCCCTCTCTTACTTTCTCTACCCCCTCTCCCTCTCCCTCTCCCACCGTCTGCAGAGTTAAGAATGCCCCCTGGTAGGAAGCGTTTAAGAAAGACTCTCACACACTGAACCCCCCCCTCCATTATTCCCTTTAAGGATATTCTCTCCTTCCTTCATTCCCAACTCCTTTCTTTTTCTCTCCTATTCGCGTCCTTTGCTTTTTGCCCCAGCTGAGCCTTTTATGCCGCTCACTAAAATAGGCAGGCAACATCTGGAGCTTTTCATCGCACACAGCTAGTCACAGCTTTGCCGCTAACGCATGCATGCACACATGCACGGGTGCACAGTCACACACACTCACACAACTTCCTACAATTCTCACGCTCTCTGGTTGATCCAGAGTGACTAGTGATTGACGTTAGGCACTGAGGCTGTTAAGAAGGTATCTTGACTACTGCGGGCGCGCGCGTGTGTGTGTGTGTGTGTGTGTGTGTGTGTGTGTGTGTGTGTGTGTGTGTGTGTGTGTGTGTGTGTGTGTGTGTGTGTGTGTGTGTGTGTGTGTGTGTGTGTGTGTGTGTGTGTGTGTGTGTGTACTGGCTGCTGTT
>NC_137193.1:44873604-44913604 GCF_960531495.2 Zeus faber
GTAAAGAGTTGTCGATTTAATATTATATAACATTGAATAATATTATATTATATTATAATATATAATACTGAATATTATAGGACTTTCTCTGGGTCTTTTCTGGATAGAAATGACAAAAATAATTATACGAAATGCTGAGCAAACAACTAGGGTGTCAGAACTATGGTATTTAATTTAATTCCAAGCATGTGCTTCACTAATTGATATGTAGCAATACCTTGGTATGTATAGTAAATCAGTGATTTGACACTCTTAACATTCTTTTGCTTTGGTTCTCACACTTTTCTCCGAGCGTCACACGAACATCTTTCTAACTTGTGACTTCTGTAGTCCGGTGCCACACCATATTAGCAATAACAATCAAACAGTCAGTCAGTCATCAATTGGTCTGTACCTGAGTCAGTGGCATTCTCAACAATGCTGTTATAATTAAAGTTTCCCAGCCATGGGAACTGTGTTTAACTGTCATTACACCTGTCCTGAGGCCAAGACTCCCAGGAGTGACTCTTGAATGACAACTATTTTTTCTGACTCCAAAATATGTGCCTATTGTCGCAGATTGAATTTAGTAACAACAGCAACAGGTATTCAAACTATGTGCGCTTGTCATGATTCATTGGATTCAAATTGAGTCATCTTGGTTTAAAATGATTTGATCATTCTTGCTTAGGTAATAAATTCTCTGCAGTCTGCAATCAAATTCTTATTGGCCACAACATCAGGAAATAAAAATAAGGTCAGACATATACAAAAGCTTAGAAGGGAATTTCTTAAAAAAAAAGAATTCTTACAAGTTCTGAGTTTGGCTACGTCATGTTAATAGAGTATCAAAATATGATTGATTAGTTGTTGTACTTTATCATTGTTTTATGTCACCTCAGTGTTAAAGCGGACCTATTATGCTCCTTTTCGCCAAGTTAATATATGGTCTCTGAGATCCCCAACATTTCCCACATATTTGTGCTGGTCTCTGCAGCCGACAACAGAGCACTTCCCATGACTAGCTCTTAGCTTCGATGCTATCAGGTTCAGTGGCGCTCCAGGCATGGGTGGAGATACTCAGATGAGGGGTGGTTCTGATTTTACTGAAGTGACGTATATTATTGCGATGACGTATATATTAGGGCTGCAAAGCTGAACGGCTTGCTTAAGGACATGTTTTCTGAAACAGACAACTCACAAAAAACTGTGTGTTAGTAGGCCCATCAGACACCCAAGCACTGAAAAAATGAGTTTTGCATAATAGGTCCTCTTTAAAAATGTACAGTCAGATTATCAGTTAATTTGTCATGCTGGTGTAAATGGGGCTGTGACGTAGCTATTGCAGAAGCAAAGCTATGAAACGCATCTCCATAATTATGAGTGAAGTGTGATAATTACCTAGGCGTGGTCTGTCAGCTTCTGAGGGAAATGGCTTGTGATAATGTCACCGGCAGCCGCAGTGGAGTTCAACTGATGATGAGAGCGTAATGTACAGGCGTGATTATTCAGCATAAGTACTAATAACCACAGGTATTTCACTATATCCTTTAGTTGACAAGACCCATTGCGTCTCAGCGGTGTAGTCAACCGTCGCGGTGCAATTAACTCATCTTTAGTGCCGCAAACTTCTCAAGCGTCCCTGAATTTGCTTCTCTGCCTGTTTCCTTTCCTTCTTTCCGCTTCTCCTCTTCATCTCCCTTTTTGCTTATTCGCCCCTCAACAAGAACTGAGGCAGACAAGACCGCAGACGTCTAAAGGACTCAGACATTCCAGACTGTTGTGTCCGTCTGGAAATGAAAGCAGCTGGAAGCGACATTCTGACTAAAACCAAATTCACAGACTCCGACTAATTCCACAGCACTCTTTGTTTGAACTCGCTAGTTAGTTCTTTCTAATATGACTGAATCCACATAGCAGGTTGTGATGGGTGCATTCCCTGTCTATCACTTTCTGCAGCTGTTTTCACGTAATTTTACACACATTTCAGGGTCACAGCTGGCCAACTTGTTTTCAGGTATATATCTTATATTTGTATGACCTTAAGACAGAAAAAATAGAACAGTATATATATATATATATATATATATATATATATATATATATACACACACACACACACACACACACACACACCATGTACACGGATTAGCCACAACATTAAAACCACTGACAGGTGAAATGAATAACATTGATTATCTTGTTCCAGTGGCGCCTGTCAATGGGAGGTATATATTAGGCAGCAAGTGAACAGTCAGTTCTTAAAGTTGATTGGAAACAGGAAAAATGGACAAGCGTAAGGATCTGAGTGACTTTGACAAGGAACAAATTGTGGCGGCTAGACGACTGGGTCAGAGCATCTCAGAAATGGCAGGTCTTGTGAGGTGTTTGCGATATGCAGTGCTTCGTACCTACCAAAAGTTGTCCAAGGAAAGACAACTGGTGAACATGCGACGGGTTCATGGGCGCCCAAGGCTTATCGATGCGCATGGGGAGCGAAGGCTAGCCTGCCTGATCTCACACAAGAGCTTCTGTAGTACAAATTGCTAAAAAAAGTTAATGCTGCTATGATAGAAAAGTGTCAGAACACACACTGCATCGCAGCTTGCTTCGTATAGGGCCGCGTAAGCCGAAAACCGGTCAGATTACCCATGCTGACCCCTGTCCACCATCGAAGGTGCCTACAATGTTCACAGGCCATTGTAGGCGTCAGAACTGGACCATGGAGCAATGGAAGAAGGTGGCCTGGTCTGATGAATCACGTTTTACTCTGTGGATGACCAGGTGCATGTGCATCGTTTATCTGGGGAAGAGATGGCTTCAGGATGCACTATGGGAAGAAGGCAATTCGGCAGAAGCAGTGTGATTCTCTGGGCAATGTTCTGCTGGGAAACTTTGGGTCCTGGCATTTATGTGGATGTTACTTTGATATGTACCACCTACCTAAACTTTGTTGCAGACCAAGTACACACTTTGTTGCAACGGTATTCCCTGATGGCAGTGGCCTCTCACAGCAGGATAATGCACCCTGACACACTGCAAAAACTGTTCAGGAATGGTTCAGGATTTTAGGAACATGACAAAGAGTTCAAGGTGTTGACTTGGCCTCCAAATTCCCCTGTCGAGTGGAATGGCACATGTTAAAACCATACCTTATTTTGTCCCCTTCATAGAGTGATTCTTGTGTTCTGTATCATGCTGTATGGATTGGTTCAATATGAATGTGTTTAGTTTCATCCCTTCATATCATAGATTATAGTGGTACACAAAATGCTTTATAATAGCTCTTTGTGAGTCATGTCCGACATTGTTGCATGACTCTGGAATTCTACATTGAAGATGCTCTTTCCCAGTCTCTTTCTGTTCTACTACAGTTTCTTTTTCAGTGGTCAGCTGTTATGCAAACTAGAAGCCCTAATGTATCCTTTACAATTTCAGATTCAAAGCAATAAAAATGCAGCGTCCTTTATTTTTTAACCTCAACTGGGCTTCAAATGATCCCTCAGATTATCACAATGAACCTACCTGGCCACATCCTGAGCCTCTACCCTGTATAGGCCCCATAGAATAGAGGAAACAAATGGTTGTGTGTTCTTAACACAATAGACAGTTATTTAGTCGCGGCTCTGAGAGAGGAGGGCTGCTCGTCCCCTTCTCTCTGTACAAATAGAAGAGAATCAGTGAAAAGGACAGCGGTCCTAAACAGATGGGCAGTAGGGAGGACCTAAAAGAGGCCCATGGTAAATGAGGACCTGGTCAGAATGATCTACTGCTCTGCTCCTCTATTATACCTTAAACCACAAGTGACAGCCTGCGTTGTCCTTTATTCAAGGCTTTCTTCTTCCGACGGCGGCACCTCAGCTAGCATCCTTTTGTCCATACATTTTCTTTATAATGTTGTTTTCTAATAAATCCCCTCCCTCTGTTTCTCCTCCCCTCCCCTCTTCCCAGGATGAGCGTGAGGCAAGGGAGATGGTGAAGAGAGAACAGGATGAGGCCTACCGTTTATCTCTAGAGGCTGACCGCAAAAAGGTGCGTGAACAGTAGAGCTGATATTGATATGATTTTGTGGATATGCTGAAAAATATATATTTTAGGAAGAAACAGCAGCTGAGCATGATTTCAATGTTCACCTTTATTTTAGCTTCTTTACCATTTGTAATAGGCAATGTTAGGGCTGTCATGATAACATTTTAGTTAACTATTTGTAATATTTGTAATACAAATACTTAGTAATTAGCAAGTTAATTGTCAAGTACTGAGGTCATTTGTGTCATTTTACACCACTTTCATAGCATAACCTCATGAGTAATAATACATGTCTACCTTAAGAAGAGCCATTTACTAAATGATTGCCGTTCACCCAAATAATTGAGATCAGGCGATTACCATATAAATTTGACAGCTCTAGGCAATGTCACACCACCTTGTTTATTGCACATGTTCTATCGGCGGTAATCATTGAGAGAGTACTCCCTGGAATAACTATATAACTTTTGGGGAAAGGGTGCACAGATATCTTGCATTTGTTGCCAAAAGAAATCTGCAATCGATATCAAAGATGTGAATTTTTTATGTGAAGGCATATGAGAGATAATGTCACTCATAACCTCCTTTTACAGTTTGACATTAGCTTGCCAACATTCAGTTGCCTAGTGCTGCTAAAATGTACTCGCTATGGCACTGTCAACTACTAATTTACAATTACAGCTGTTATCAGTCATTTAATAAAATAAATAAATAGAAACTCAACTGAGATAAAATCAAGTTTAAACTTGATCTACAAATGTAATAATGTATTGTGTGTTCACTGAGAGCATGAAATTCAGATTGAATAGTTTTAGTTTTGTGTTGCAGAGGGAAGCCCAGGAGAGGGAGGAGGCCGAGCAGGTTCGCCTACAACAGATGAAGAAAGAGCAGGAAGAGGAGAAGGAGGTAAGAGGAACATGTCATGGAAACATTTAAAAATGATTGTTGTGTTTTGTTTTGTCGTTATTACCCGGGACTACATATACTTTGAATCGTACAATGAAGAGCTTTGAGAATATAAGTTGTAAGCTTAATTTATAAAGAATATTCATTAAACGGTCTCTTTCTTACTTTAAAATAGTTGCTTACTTGCGTTCTTGTCCCTTCTCCAATTTGAGGAATCTCTGTCCTACTGCCAACTGTCCAGTCAGTAAATCCCATTTGCATTTTATGTGGGGTGTAGGTGCACACGCACTCAGTAGTTTTCAAACAGAATGCTTCTAATTACAGCGAGGCCTGTCCCTTTTAATCTCACCACACATGCATACAAGTTATTGTTCCATCTAAATGCCTTCTATTGGTACAGCACACAGCGTCATATTGAAACCCAAGTCAACAAAAGACTTCATATACAATTCATATACACAGTCTTATGCACAAACATGCACACACAAGCACGCACATGCATATGTGGTTACACACACACACACACACACACACACACACACACACAGCCTAGACAAACACACATGTTCGCTCAAAACAATTATTACCTGTGAAGAGGGAGCAAACACACACATAGAGAAAACAATAATAGTCTGTGAGGATGGCACCAGTGTTATAATCCAATCTTTAGTACAGTGTAGTCGAGACTGATTGTTGTTTACTCAGCACCGCTGAGCCAAAGGGCTCTGAGAGGTATCCGGTGACCCAGCCTGCTCGGGTGATTTGTCACTTGATTTAAACAGGCGACAACAAAAGACCCTCAGGCCAGGCCCGCTTAATTATATCACTGTAGTCCAATGACCAAACTAACGTGTGTCTGCATGTGCGCGGTGTGTTTAAAACATGAAAAGACAATACAGCCATGTCATTCTTATTTATATCTGGTCCACTAACCAACCGTGTGTCTGTGTGTCTGTGTGTCTGTGTGTGTGTGTGTGTGTGTGTGTGTGTGTGTGGTTATGTGTTCACGCACTCTTTTGTGTGTTTTTTTTTAACCACAAAAGACACTGGCCATGTGGTTGTTATTCATAACCCTGCTCATTTTTCACCTTGTATGGTGTTTATGGATTCCTGGTGCCAACAGACTAGCGTTGTGCTACAGTGTAGATATTCATCATTTGAAGACAGATGCTTGGGACTTACATTTATATTCACATTTATTTTATATGGAATGTTCCACAAGATAGATGTACAGTATATGACTATCTGCTCATGAATACCAAATGTTTATGCATATGTTTATTTAAAATTTCATCAGACCACAACTGAGTGTTACAAGTTCTAAATGAAACTCGCTAAAATATTTCACATCTCATATTATCAAACAGTCTAGTTGACGTATTGATGTGATAACAGGGCCTGACACGTAACTTTAGTGATTGTCAAGTTAGTTGAAAATATGAGAACAAGGTGTGTGTGTGTGTGTTTGTTTGTGTGTGTGTGTGTGTGTGTGTGTGTGTGTGTGTGTGTGTGTGTGTGTGTGTGTGTGTGTGTGTGTGTGTGTGTGTGTGTGTGTGTGTGTGTGTGTGTGTGTGTGTGTGTGAACCATGGGCCTCTGGTTTGACATCGTTCTGCCTTCGGGGGTCGTGGCGTGCAGCCGCGAGGTATAGCTCAGGTGTAGCTCTGTCTCTTCCTTCTCTCTCCTCCACTCCTTCGTGTGTTTCTCTGTGGTTAAAGAAGCAGCAGATTGAGCGAAGCTGCCGTCTGAGCAGCAGCTTTGGCGCGTGTCCTGTGGTTTCTGCAAGGACGCTATCCCTCACCTGTGCGCGCGTGTGTGTGTGGGGTGTCTGACTTTGGTTGTGTGATGCCCCCATGCATCCTCCTTTCTGTGTGTGTGTGTGTGTGTGTGTGTGTGTGTGTGTGTGTGTGTGTGTGTGTGTGTGTGTGTGTGTGTGTGTGTGTGTGTGTGCGCTGCGAGTCCCACGGGTCCCCTTTAACTCAGTCAGCATCAGCTCTCTATACCCGGGAGACTCGGCGTAGTGGAGCGGCACGCGCCCTGCCCTGCCCACCCAACACCAGCAGCTGCTAATGAGCTACTGTTGTACACTCTTATCAAATATAATTGCATTATGGTGTGTAAATAAAGCCGGGGCGTGTTGTCACAGCACATGCTCCCAGGCTGCTTCCTGACAGGAACAACAAGCTGAGGGAGAATTCGCGGACGGGTGGTGGAGGAAGGCTCGAGAGAGGGCTGGAAACCTGCTCCTTGGGACACAAGAGAGTTGATTATCTTTGCTTATATAGATGGCGGTTAATGGTAGACTGTTGTACCGCACAAGCTGGTTCCTCCAAATTATCATGCCGACCGTTTTATCAAAGGTTGTATTGTGGCCTAATAGGGCGCGTCAGATAATGAAGCAGGACTTTGAGCTCAGGGTGAAACGTATTGGTTGATACGGAGTACCTATCACTACTCAATTGCTTTGACTGGATGAAGGCCATTAGTTTGCGGTCATTACATATTTTTTGCTCCATCTAACATGGTTCTGTGTGAAAATAATCAGTCAATGATTTGATCTGCATTATCGGGACAGTAACATATTGAACAGGAAAAATGCCTAATCTCAATGTGGCTTTTATCGTACAGACAGCTGGGAACTTCATGCGACACAAGGCAACTAATTCAGTCTGAATTGAATGTGAGGCAATCACTCTTTTACTCACTGTTGGGTCAACAATGTTGATCCATGTGGAAAGGTTTTTGTTTTTTTTAATTGGGTGTACAGGTGTAAAGAAACTGCAGCCTCAGTGGTTTAGCTTGACCTTGAAAGTAACCATTGACTAGCAGCCTTCTTTCTAGTTATTCCAGTTTTCCTCTGCATTGTTCTCTCAATAACCATCTTTGTTGTAGTATTCTCCTTAAATGAACACCAGGTATTATTTCAAATACACAGAAAATGTGCATGTGTTCTTAACAAAGAAATGCCAGCCTATCTTAACTATTTCTAACTCGTTGGTGTGTTCCCTTTCCTCTCCCCTCTTCTCAGGCTATCCGCTTGTCCTTGGAGCAGGCGTTACCGCCAGAGCCCAGCGAGGAACAGGGGGAGCAGATCAGCAAGCTGCGGATCCGCACACCGAGCGGCGAGTTCCTGGAGAGGCGTTTCCTCGGCAGCTGTAAGCTGCAGGTCCTCTTTGACTTTGTGGCGTCCAAGGGGTTCCCCTTTGAGGAGTTCAAGATACTCACCACCTTCCCCCGTAGAAATGTAGGCAGACCGCCGTCACACGTGCATAAACACCCATACACACACAATAAATGCAAACGTTTTGGCACCCCAGGTCAAAATGTATGTTAGAATGGATATCAAAGTGAATGGAAGCTGACCTGACCTCTAAATCATATAAAGTCAAACATGACACCTTCCTTAAAAAAATTAAAATAAGATTTGTCTTTATTTTATTCTTTCATGCTGTTAAAGTTGCCAAAAGAGGAGTTACAAAGTCCTCATTGACAGGGTTCCCAAACATTTGCACAGGGCCTTTTTCCTGTTTTGAAACAGAAGAAACTTACGGTCAGCTTCATTTCTCCTGGATATATATTGTAACATGCATTTTGACCTGGGGTGCCCAAACTTTTTGCATTCCACTGTCCATCCATTGAAAGGTCTGTCCACACTCTGACACACATCAGCTGTTCACAACTCAGCGGGGCCGTGAAACCTATTTTCACCATTCGGGTAATCCACTCGAACCTTCTTGGTTCAGCTCTTAACTCCTCGGGCACAAATGAATGATATACTTGTCTTTGTGGCCTCGTCGCAGGCTCTAAAGTGTTCTCAGCTCGAGCTGGCGTCTCTGCTGGAAAGATCCACAGCTGTATTTGGTTCTTCTGTCCCACCGAGAGGCCTGAGGATTGCCCAGGAGGAAAGGGAAATAGCATGGGGGGGGGGGGGGGGGGGGTTGTTGGATGGACACTTGGGGATGCTGGATGATTGTGTGGTACCTGTTGTCAGTCCTCCAAGCTGTGCTTTGTTTCTTTCTTCTCCTTTTTTTGGTTTTATTTGTTTTTCTTGATTATCGTCATTTGTTGTTGTGCTGTCCAAGTCTTGTTGTCTGCGATGGGTTGCGCAAACACGTCTGTGTTGTTGTTTACTCATACCTGCGGAAGGATCAGTTAAGCCAGCTGTAAATCCGTCCACCTGTGCACATGTTTTATTGGGTGAATATTAATTAGTATCAGCCCGTTGTGTATCCAGTACACTCTGTCAGTGTTGGGATACAGTTGTCAGCACTAACATTCGTATTCTCTGTGGCTTGTGCTGCTGCAGCTTGACAGCTACAACCTCTCATTAAAGGGGTGGGCTGCAGCGCTGCTCGCTAGCTAATGAGCACTGTTTTAACTACTGCTTAATTAGCCATGCTGCTTGAAACAAAAATTTGATTTCCATTAATCAAGTGAGGTGCGTGCTGGCTTGCGTGTGTGCGTGCCCGCGTGCGCGTGCATGTGGGGGGGGCTTGCCCAGGCAGTGAGCCATGGCAGCCTGTTGGGAATGCGGGGGCATAAACACCTCAAACCCAAAAACACACACACATTTACACATCTCTTGCACACTCCCTCTCATCACAAACAAGCACTTTCAACCCATCCACAAATATTTTCAAGCAAACACATGCCCCGCTCACAAGTTTGTCACTTAAAGGATGCACAGTTGTCTCTTCATAATCAATAGCAAACATGTGTTTGAGACAGAGATAAAGATGTGTGTGCATCACAGATGAAATTCCGTCAGAAACAGTATGGGAGGATTAGGAGCAGAGAGAGGGAGATATGGAGAGAGAGCAGACAGAGAGAATAGATTGGTGACAATGCAGAATCAGAAGAGGGAGAGACAACAGAACTGTGTGAGGGGGAGCTTAAAAATGAGGAAAATATTAAATTCAGAGAAACATTTAGTGGGAAGAAGATAGAAAAATTAGTGGGGGGAAAAAAAGAAAAGAAAAGGAGAAGTGAGACGTTTCCAGAAAACAAAAGGCGAGAGATTTGGGGATGTGAAGCAGCAGAGGAGGCAATTGGTGGGGCGCTCTAATCCTGCGGCTCTGTATTGTAATTAAATGAGTGGGGGGGCACAAGGGAGCCTCCATGTCGTCCAGACGCTGCGCTGCCGCTTTGCCAGGATCGGAGGAGGAGAGCGGATCGACCACTATTGCATTTGTAATACAGCACAACTGTTGAAAGCCGATCTGCAAAGTATCTCCCTCCTCCCCTTCGCTCCGTACTTGCTTCTTATATCCAATGTAAGCCCCCCCCCCCATCGGCTGAATAAAACAAAGACCTAATTGACGAGAACTGTGAGTTCCAAGTGCCCGGGACACGGTCGACTGTCAGCAAAATCAAATAATACAGTTGTTTATCAGACTGAACGATGGAGCATAATCATTTTTGATATTTGTCTTCCACGAGTGTTTGTGGCACCTTCCCCTTTCTTGGGCAATAGCAGGAGGGAGAGGGGTAGTGGGATGGGGGGGGGTCTATTATTATCCAGTTTTTGGATCTGGTCTCTTCCCCAACATTTGGTATCTGTGGCTTAGCTCCTCGGTACTACAGCAGGCCTTACACTGGCAGCGCTTGTACCAGGCTTAGCTGTGCCCAGGAAACTTAGCCCCTCTTAGTTTCTATGACTGTCTGCAACTCTGAGGGGCACTGGGTGAGGTGTGGCTGTTAGTTATTATTGATAATGGGCAGTTATCAGAGCACTGTAGTAGCGGAGGCCTGTTACACTTTTCTCCTCGGGCTGGTGGCGAGCGTGTTCAGACCGTGGGAATAACGGCTGAGCTACACGCAGCAGTCACCGCTCTGCTTTGCAGCTTTTTCAGACAAACCCGTCTGCGTCTAACCAGCGTGTTATTCTTCTCACTGTGATACTGTACCCACTTCCTGGTTTCCCCATTCTCCTAATCTGTCTTCCAGCCTCGTCTCGATCGAATGTTTGAACTGCGCGAATTCGGCCAAATCTCTCCTTAGACAAAACTTAAGATGCAGGGAAAATAAACAGAGCCACTCAGAGAAGCTTGGGCTGCGTCAAAATGGATTTTACATCTGCACTTAGCGCCGTGTTTTCTGTGTGTGAAAGCATCGTGTTTCCAGGAAGAACTATTGCAGTTTATTGTTAAAGTGGTTCAGTTCCCAGTCGCTGATTTGAAACTCCACATAATATCCTTCGCAGGTATCACCCACCTGCCTCTCCTGTGAGTCCGATTTAGGTTTCTATCGCTCTATGCCCCCCCCCGCCCCCATACATTAAGTGATGGATTAAACCTGTCGTATGCAAAGAGATGGTGAGATGCCGCATTCCTCCCCCAAGTTAAAAGCTGTTCCCTCCCCTGGTTTTGTCCATGGGGATCTCAGTCCTCCATCTTCTCCTCCTCCTCCTCCTCCTCTTCTTTCCCTCTCTCTCTGTCCCTTTTCTCCCCAATTATACTTTTCTTTATACCTCGGTGTCTCTCTCTCTCTCTCTCTCGCTCTCTCTCTCTCGCTCTCTCGCTCTCTCTCTCTCTCTCTCTCTCTCTCTCTCTCTCTCTCTCGCTTTCTTTGTGGTGTGCGCTCTCCCTGTATTCCTTTATACATTTCTGTTCAGACCGGCTCACCCCTCTTTCACCCCCCCCCCCCCCCACGCCGTGCGGTCCCGTCTTTGATGTGCCGCGTTGGGGCTCTGTTCTGTTGTGTTCGCGCCCCGGCGCTACGTGTTGTCACCGCTGCTGGCACCATATAATGATCTCCCACTGCTTTTGTAATTGGCCAAATAAACACTTGACAACTCTAGTTTTAAAAAAGACAAGTTATTTGGTTTTAATTAACATAGTGGGGCCTGTAATGGCTTCATTAAAATGCGTTATTTCAGCTGCACGTTTGATTATATTGGGAGCGAACATCTTGAGCGCCTGTGTTTATTTTCTCTTTCTTTCTTTGCTCAGCGCCGCCTCCCCTGTTATCAATGTGTTTTATTCATTTAGATGATCTTCATTTCTGCTTCTCATTTTAAACTCCCCCTTGAGTTTGGACGATGCGATGTCACCCAAGATGAAGCCTGACATTTGATAATAACAATTACACAGGGTTGATATTAGCCTGTTATTTTAGTGTGATGTTTTAATGTGATGACAGGTTGTTTAAAATGTAAACTAAATAAATAAAATGTACATAATATACAAGATTACCTTGTACCAGCTTTTAAAATTGGATTTATTTAGAGTTGAATTCTTAAGTCACTATATAATACACCTTGTGATTGTGTTGATGTATTGTTGATTAGCCAAGCCGAGCAGGGGGGAATCAAGTGTGTTTCGCGGCACCTCATTTCCATTGTATTTTCAATACAACAGAAAACAATTGTGGAACGTCTGTCATGTCCGTGGAAAAATCTTTGGGAAAAGTAATCATTTTCCTTAATTAGTCACAGACAATATCAGAATTCAACAAGTAACCGAGCGGTTTAATCCAAATTGGTTGACGGAAATTCTATTGACTCAAGGTCAAAAACAAACTTTGGAGCGGCTAGCGAGATTGTGTCAGTCTTCTATCTGTCTGTCTGTCTGACTGTCTGTATGCGCGTCTGTATGTATGCATGGCACCGTGCGTGCTGCCCGGGATGAGAAAATATGGCTTAGGCATCATGGAGGCAAAACAACAGCTTTGTTTGTTGACAGATGCCTCCGTGCTTATGGTCTGTTAATTGGATAACAATGTAAACAATCACCGATGGTGCCCGTCTCCTGTGTCAGTGTGGCATCTTTTTTCCCTGCTCTCCTTTTCGAAGTCAGATGCTCACACCCCTCCCTGGTTCACCGGGTGACTAGTGTATACCCACGCTGCACACACGCATTCACACCTGAATTCACTCACAGCGCTCATTCATGTACACACTTGCTTTCCCGATCCGCACACACACGCGCACACACACACACACACACATACACACACACACGCACGCACACACACACACACACACACACACACACACATACATCCACCTGCTCCCAAAGCCTCATTTACCCCTACCTGATGCCGTGGTGTCATAACAGCCTATCAGGTTCATTAGCATGGCAGCCATTTGCAATGTGCGGCTCCCGAGGTGGGGAATAAAAGAACAAAGCAGCTTTATCGGTAGTTAACTCTGCCGTTGGGGTGGAATCTCATTTCAGGATCCACAAACCCAGATACAAACACACACCGACACACAAGGCGTTTCTCTTATGCCCCCCTCCCATGGTGCTGTGATGCAGTTAACTAGGTGAGGTGTGTCTGGTTGGTGTGACAGCCCCTCCCTGCCAGCGCCGGGCTCCTTAACAACCCGCTGAGAAGTCAAAGGGCCTAAATGACATGTTGAAATGAGAACAAGGAGATGAAAGCAGTGGGCATCAGAGCCGCCGCCGCTGGTGTGACTTTCCATGGTCGCCCCTTGGGAGTTTGAGATCTGTGGCCCGGTGCTGATGTGTCTTCCTCACCCTCACCTAATTTACTCGGCCTTTCTGTTTTTCCGCTGCTTCCTCCTCTGCTGTATTGTAGAAACATAAGTATGTGTAGCTATGGTGTGTTTTCTACATTCTCTATATATTATTGCATATTACACAGGATTACGTTAGATCGTTAGAGCAAGATAGTCAACATATTTAACCCTCGACCGTAATGCATACGTTGGGACAAAAATAACCTGGTTGATTTTTTTTTTTTTTATTCGTTTGTACATATTATTTGATTAATATTATTATAACATTAATATATTTAATAGAAACAATGGATTCACATAATCAAAACCTTCATTAAGAATTCCTGGAATTTTAGATGATTGAAATAATAATTTAAAATAATAGTAATTCATAATTAAAAGGAATTAATTAAACATAGATAAAGAATCATAAATCCATAACAAGTTGTTGTTAATTAATAATTTGCATTTCACATTCATTTGCTCCCTACAATAGATTGCCTTGGCGAGATTGGCCGTCGACTTGTCCACCTCGCCCTTTAACCTTAGACATAGAAAGCAGGTAGGGCCACGGCGCAGTGAGCTGGTTAATTATGGTGCAGGGTTTGAATGGGCGCTCTAATCAGAAGGAAGGACTCGTCACGCAGAAGATAAGCCCTGGACACGTCTCCGTGTCGCTTCTCCGCGCTGTCACACGGCCCATTCAGCCCAGGTGTTAGACCGGCCCTATGTAACACAACCCTACCAGCGATTAGCTCACATAAGCTAGGAGGCCCACAGGGTGCGGGTGTGTGAGTTTATTCATTTTGAAATGTTAAGGTCAGAAGTCTTCCACACCAACACGGCTAACTTCATCAGCTCCGTTGTGGGTGGCATTGTATTATTTGTCTGCTTCTGGTGGTAATTGGTGGCTTTTTTTTACCTTCTTAATGACCTTCCTTTGGACCTTGGTAATGGTGGACTTGATCATTATATCAGTTGGTAGACACTCAGACACACTGTTTTACAACTCACTCCACTCCCTCATGCCCTTACAGCTCCGTCCGGTGAACCTCAGTGGTTTGTTCTGGACCGGAGCCTTCTTAACAAAACAAACCTGACGGAGCTCTTAGAGAAACCCAGCGCTGCCTGGCCGCTCAGATTACTGCCTCCCCTGTTCAAGCTTTTAACCAAGATGGTGGAACAGCGCTCAACACACACACACACACACACACACACGCACACACACACACACACACACACACACACACAATGAAACACAAAGTCAGTTGTAACTCTGCACCATCCCGTAGGCTGGATGGCAGGGGACCCACGGTGAGGCTTTCACCAAGGTTCTTGTTTTTCCATTTTTAGCCAAATCGGGTGCTTGAATTCCAGGGATTGAACTTGTCCACTCGCTGTCCTTGCTCTCTCTCTCTCTCTCTCTCTCTTTCTCTCTCTCTCTCTTGCCCCCCCCCAATCCACCCCCCCACCCTCCCCCTCTCTCTCTCTCAATCTCTGCAGATCACCCAGTTGGATCCAGGGTCCACTCTGCTGGAGGCCAAGTTGTTTCCTCAGGAGACGCTGTTTCTGGAGGCCAAAGAGTAGATGGAGACTTTCTGCTAAGGCCCGCGACTCACTGACTGACAAACTGCTTGGACACACTGGTCACCAAGCACGGGCCTCCGGTCTGGGCCTATATGCGCGTGCACACACACACACACACACACACACACACACACACACACACAACCAGAAATACACACACATCGAGAGACCGCCATGTCAGACAGACAAACATAGACACACCGGCATGCACATACAAACACACACATCTAAGTAAGCTCTGCTCTCGGTGCGTTGGTGGCACATGGAATGCCTCAGTGTGCACGCAACGCTCGAGACGTGACAACAGTATCACAAGCACACAGCCAAACACTCATACCCCATCTCTCTTGCTCACTCTCTCTCTCTCACTCTCTCTCTCTCCATCTTTCTCTCTCTCCCTCCCTCTCTCTCTCTCTCTCTCTCTCTCACTCTCTCTCTCTTTCCTCACACACCCTTCCGTAGTCCCCACCCCCCCCCCCGCCACCTAACGATCTGCAGTGTCATGGTTTTGTGTCTAAATACAAACACAAAGACAGTATGATGACAAAGAATTAAAAAAAAAAGACTGAATAGACAAAACACTGTCCCGTTTATAACAAACAAAAAAGGACTTGTACCCCTCCCACCCTCCCTTGTCCCCTTCCACCACCCCTCATCTCCCCGCCCCCTTTACAACTTCAAAACGACAAGGCTGCTTTTTTAGAACATGTTTTTTGTGTTTGAATAAAAATAAATGCTAAAAATAAAAAATACAAAAAAAAAAAAAAAAAAAAAAAAGATAAAATTAACAGCAACTCTGACAGCGAAGAGGAGAATCCCCACCCACCCCCACCCCGCGCGCTCAGTGGTTCCCCAAATCCCCCCGACCCCCCAGGATCTGCCGTGCTCTCTTCCGTATCCTCTGGTTTTAACATACGCTGTTCCACAAGCCAATCAATTGCTCAGTTGTTCATTTTTGTTTCTTTTTTCTTTTTTTTTTCCTTTTCAAGTTTGATTCTGTATTAGTTTTAGTTTGATACACATTATATAAAATATATATGAACATGGATCAGTCTCTGCCAGTGATCTGTGGACATGCATGCAATGCATCTCACACACACACACACACACACACACACAGGGCTGGGAGATAATGACAAAATCAAATATTATACTTTTTTTTTTTTTTACAAAAACCTTTAATATTTTGGGGATACCTTTTGTTGCTTTCATAAGGTATTTAAACACAGAGAGAAACAATCTTTACTAATGTGGATATTTTGACAAAGCGGGTAAAGACGTTGATAACTTTACTGTAATGCAGCCTTAAGGATAACATTTAACTCTCATAATAATGCGAAACAAAATCCCAGACTATATCTATTCTAATATCCCAATATCAATATTATACTGATGTACTGCCCAGCCTTAAACCCACACACACTATTTTCTACCCTTAAAGTAGTAATTCAGGTGACCAAATTGTTTAGATATTATGGAGGTTCCGCATTAATCAAATAAATATATTCATATATATAAAAAATTAAATCTATCAATCTATCTATCTAATCTATCTATCACCATGCGGCCTACACGTATAAGATCATTTTAACTGTGGGTAAATATTATGGTTTTCACTCGGACCGTCCAGTTGGGAAGGCTAGCTTTAATAACTTCTATAGTCCTGAACAAAGGAGAGAACAGGAAGTGTTTGCTGAACATGATGTGGAAGTCAGCAGATTCTTGATGGTTTCCGTTTTTATAAAGCAATCTGGAAGGCTGAAGATCACGATCTTATTGAATCAGTGGTTTCTTGGGTGAGCTGAGAAAACTTGGCGCCCCACTCCTCATTTCTCTATACAAACCCTGATTGTTCTTTTTTTGTTTTTTGGGGTTTTTTTTCCCCACATTAAATGCTTGAAACACAAGCGAAGCATGAAGGTATTTGTGTGATATCACCTGCCGAGGTCCTGAATTCACACACACCTGACCATACACAAGGTCAAAACTCGGCGTCGAGAACCCTGAAAAACCCTGTACGCGCATGCTTTTCTCCAAATGTTTTAATATTCCCACCCAGGCATCTCTCGGTGATATCATTCACCCAAATGCTAATTTCCCTTCCTCGGGCGTGCGGAGATCACGCCGGCTTAGCCCTCCATCTGCACCGGGGCCCCTGTGTCGGCTAGAAGGCAAAGTTTGGGAACCCCAGCGGAGCCTCTGCCAGAGACCTGCTGCTCAGGAAGAAAACTTCATCCCTCATCAATAAGCGGCTGGGCGGGCAGGACGATCCCTGGGACCCGGATTACACCGAGACGCCGTGGCTTAATGAGACGGGACGTAACGAGACCCCAACGTGGCATTTTTACAATCTGGTGTGTATCGAGGGGAGAGGAGGTGATGACCTAACCGCAAAGTTTGGGGTAAAACAGAAAAAGTGACGGCTTTCTTTATTCTTCCAGACAAAAATAGGTTAAGAACTGTTAGAACGCATAGATAGCACAGGGCTGCCACTTGCTGGTGACCCTTCCAAAGGGAGGGAAAGTTCCTCCAGATGAAGTGTCTGATCATCCTGCCGTTGTCTACGTTCTCATGCGAAAAGTAGAGCTCCTGAAATGTGATCAGTGATAGACACTTCCTGCTCGCTCTGACCAGACATGACACGGCTGGAGGCAGAATGAGTGGAAGCGAGAGAGAGGCAGAAAACACCTGCACACAAGTAATGCACCTTGTTTTATTTTATTAGTGACTCCATTATTAGTCGTTATATCCACATTTTTTACATGCCTGCTATGTTTCAAATGGGCTTCATATTGAGATTGAGAGATATAACATCAAAAATGTAGAAAAAAGGAAATTTCTCACTACAGGTTCAGTAACTACAATTATATTTGATAAATGTAAATATATTGAAACGTTCTGTTAGAGGCAACATAATGTGTACTGTGGAGTTATCTAAATCAGTGATTATCAACCTTTTTCACGTCAAGGACCCTGAAATTGGTACGCATGAGGCCATGGACCCAATTTGTTTCAACTTTGTAGAGGACCCCATGGGACCTCTTGGAGGGCTCCCGGGAGGACCCCCTTTATTTAAATCTCATGCCTCAGCAGACATTCTATGGACCAAAAGTGGACTAGCTGAGATGTGAATGTTCACGTGCTGGTGTCTCTTTCCCTGGAAGTTTTAGGGCCTAATAGTTTAGACCAGAGGAATGGGATTTATTTTTTTCAGGCGGCTTAAAGGACTCTTTGACAGCCGTCAGATGCATCTCTGTCTGTCTGTCTGTCTGACTGTCTGTCAGTGTTGTGTCTTCCCTGGGGAATAATCTGGATAGTGCAACTCCACTCAAGTGTGAGATTACAGTTTCAATCAGGAAGAGTTTTGACTAATGTGCTCGGGCATGCGGCTTTGTACGGTGGCAAATTGACAGTAATGTAGTGGGAAACGCCTGCCGGTTATAAAGGTATTTCTCTCATACTGGACCAGACATGTCACCCAAGTTCTGTTTGGCATTTTTTTATATTATTATTATTATTTTATCACTGCTCAGTTAGTGAAAAGGCCCCGGGTGTGAGCTCTCTGATCTGAGTTAGTGTGACAGACTCTAGCATAATGTGGTTGGAATTAATGAAATGCTCATACTTGTTTTGGAGAACAGGGAAGTAGCCTAATGTTATCTCTTAAAGTTTTTTAACTTTCCTGAGAGCGATTTTTACCAAGTGATGTTGAACACTACAATTCAAAAAGAAAACAAACTTATCATCACTGCCTTTGTTTTCTTTTTAAATCGCACTCATTTGTGGTGGTGTTTTAATTTTTCTTTAAATTAAACTGGTGTTGTTACTGATTATAATAAATACTGATCTTAAGCCATTCATTAACTTGAGAATATTTTAATAAAGTGGATAATATACCCATCAGCTCCTCCTCGATTACTTGGTTATCACAATAGAACAATATAGAAGCATCCTTCCAAAGTGGTTTTGTATCTGTACCTCACGTATATTCATATGTGACTATTAATACATTCTAGATAGTGTATTGAGGATACTGTGAGTATATTTAGCACGGGTATATCACCCCTAAATCTGACAGTCTCGATGAAAATGATATTATTATTTTGTAATTAACTCGTATTTTTGACACTTATTCAGCGGTGGAAACATTGGGTTGCTGCCCTTTGACACTCCAGTCCAAGTTGTTCGACCAGGGTTGAGCGTGCAGCCCCACCCGCCCAAAAAAAGTGCAGACAGCTGTGGCGTGACGTCCTCAGCTACCAGGTGACGTCGGCAGAGTAGGGTGGGGAGGGGGGTAGGGGCGTGGCCTGTCAATGATTTGTTGGTTTAAAGGAGTTCCGAGTCAAGTCCGGTTCCAGTTAAACCACATGGTTTTTAGAAACTGGACAGTACACCATAACCCCCCCCCATCCCTTCAGAGCAGATTCTTAATGGATCGGTTACTCATCAATCTGAAGGTTGTTAACTGCTCATTGTCACCGTCTCATCACTTCAGCTTAATTAATTTAGATTGAATAATTCTATCCACGTTTTACTCATTGAAGCTCTAACGTCGCTGAGCTAAAATCGTTGGGGACCTTTTTTTTCTCTTTTTGAATAAAGACTACATCGCGAAGAGGTTGAAGGCGTAGCATTCCATTTTAAGAGACTATTACAGATGAATGACTTCAATTACAGACGCACTTATTCAAGCGTTATCTGGTGGACCCAGAACAAAATGGGTGCGAGAGAGGAATAAATCCATTTAGGCGCCAGTCGGATAAAATGATATATGGAAATAATCACTTAGTCGACCTGAAACAATGTTAAATGTACTACTCATAATTATTATAATAATTATGATAATTATTCGTAGTAATATAATATATTATTAAGGAATATAGTTGATGATAGTAATAATAATTATGCATTGTTATAAGTATCGTTATTATTAATATCACTATTATTTCATTGTTATTTTAATTATTGTTATTCATGTCATTATAGTCGTTTTATTTATTTTTTATCAACGAGCACCTGGATGTTGGCCATCATTTGCCTGTTAACCAAATAAAATTAAGAAAATAGCCTTCTCTCTATCCCCCAGAACCTAATCAACCCGCTGGAGGTCGAAATAACATCATTTTCTATGTTAACATGAGTTAAGTATTTTTTAATTGCCGTGTTTCCTTTGTTTAGTTTGAAATATGAATCGGCCCGAACGGAACGGCCTCCCACTCCCCTTTAAGCGTCTGCTGTGTAACTCTGAACACATTATCCTTTTTGGAGTGACGTTTCTAACTTGGACCTCCACTCCTGTGCTCCTAATAAAAACAAGGAAAAAAAAAAAGAGAGAAAAGGAAAAAGAAAGGGTCTAAATTAAACCTGCGGCACTGGGATTATCAAGGGCCGGGATAAAGCGACGAGCGGTGCCGAGCGCCTCTGAATGGCGCCGTAATGATTGCTCCGGGATTGTCCCGCTCCTCCGAGGTGCTGCCGACCTGCGCGGCCGCTTTGTGCCCGACGCGAGTTTCAGAAACACAGCGGCCCGAGCGGCGCAGCTCAAAGCGGCTCCATTGTAGGAGAACACATTGAGTTTTGATTTGGGGACAAAGGTGTTTCTCAAATTTCCAGCGAAAACCCGCAAACTCCATCTGTGATCTCAATGAGCGCTATTCAGGGGCGGCCTGCTTTTCTGCGCCTTTCGTTGGGTGGGGAGGGGGGGGGGGGTGGGGGAGGCAGATGTAGAGGGTGGAGGGGGAGGAGCGTTTTAATTTAATTGGCTGGTGCGACGTCTCCCTGGCCGCGACACCCCCCACCATCACCACTCCACCTACCCATCCAACCAGCCATCTACCCATCCATCCCATAATACACAGGTCCCTAACTGCTGCAGGCCAAAGAAGTAGTCACTGATCTAGGCGTGGCATTGTATAACCCAAGGATAGAGAGATAGATGCATAGAAATGGGAAATGTGCAATAAACCTACAAAGTTACTTAAAATATTTTCACATGTGCAATAAAAATATAGATAGTATCTAAAAATAAAAAATAAATTCAATAATGCAATAAAATAGCAACAAAGAATTGAAAATGGCAATATACAATAAACCTCAAAAATATACATGCTAAAGGCCTATACATATTCATAATTTTATTTCATTTTCGTTGTGAGGTTTGCACTTTTGTGTGTAGCCTAATTATTATAATAATTGAGATATATTTAGTTTTTCTCCTAAAATAAGTTCGGGAACCGCTCTACTGGTCTTTGCCCACCTGTGCATTGTTTCTATTTAAGTTTTAAATCAATGTCACACACGATGCGGCCTGCGTCTCTTTCAGCCCCTGGTCCAAATGCTGCGCTGACCCCTGACCCCTGACCTCTGTCTCCGTTGAACCGATCGGCGGATGCAGCCCGGATCCCCGGGAGGCTGCCGTGCAGCGGGGAGACAGGTCCTAGAATGGAGCCCCAGGGTGCAGGGCAAGGAGACATGCTGCTCCACATGTTGGGTCAAGCAAGGCCTTTTACTGGTCTGGAGCCGCAGAAGGAACCCAGAGAAGGCCTGACGGAGGTTTGGTTAAAATAATTCTGATCTTTTAAGCGCATTTCATTTGTTATGTAGTACAAAACCTAATGTCAACCATTGCTATAATAACCAAAAATGTATATCCTAAAATCGGCCAAAAGGTATAAACAAATGAAAAATAAACTTAATATGTATAATAGATATAAGATACAGATAACATAAATATATAACAATAGGAGCAAATTTGTGTGTGTGTGTGTGTGTGTGTGTGTGTGTGTTATTATTATATATATTATATTATAATTATAATCTATATTATATTCTAAACCTATGATAAAAAAGACTCTCACAGGTTGTATGTAAATAGAAGTGCCTGTGCAAAGTCATTGTGGGAACCTTAATTTTACCGGAATGACAGCTCGTTGCCATTGAAGATAATTAGGTTGAATGTGTAAGATGTATTTTAATATCATCTCCATTAGCATGTTTGCTGGTGATTAAGGTGCAGTTCACACAGAGGGAAGCAGATGGCTGCTAGTTGCAGAGATGCAGGAGCTAAACACTGAGGAACAGACTCAGTATAGCAACCAAGATGCATCAATAATATTTAATTTCTTACTCTAAAATTCGTTTAAATTCGTAAAAATTTCCAGTAGAACTTTTAGTCAATGAAGGGCCAGGTATAGGACTTCCAACCAGTGCAAAAGTAATTGTTTTGTATCCTTATTGGATCAGTGACGTGTTCTCCAAACAAGTCAAACCGGAAACTGTGGCCAACAAGAAAAACATGAATTTGAAAATAACGCATTTATTTGTCATTTGAAAATAACAAATGTATTTGTCATTTGAAAAAAGCATATTTATTTGTCATTTGAAAAGAACATTTATTCGTCCACCGAAATGAATGTTCGATTAACTGGTTACACTCTTACCACATATCGTGAGCGTTCTATAATAACGATAATAACATGATAAATAAACGAAAACAAAATAAAAGTTGGGCACGTCACATGTTTTTCATTTTTACTAATCAAAACATGTTTTTTCAGAATTACAGCGACAATGTCCTGCAAATATTCGAATATAAACAATATTGATCTATTTCAGCGGACCAAAACCAGCAACTTGGAATTATTTGCTTGACATTGTTAATATTATTATTATTATTATTATTATTATTATTATTATATATAATATAATATAATATAATATAATATAATATTATATTATATTATATTGTTTCAAATGATGATGATTATTATCATTATTATTATTAATAATAATAATAATAATAATAATATTTTGTTATTTATAACGTTCTAATTTACTTTTACCTGAATCTCTGAGTGAACCAAATCGTTTCACTTGGCCTAATTGGCCTGATTAAGATTGGAATATATAAATGTACATATTTATGATGAACCATAAATGATATACAGTCACATGGTCATAAATACATTCTGATTGGATTTTGCAAATGATAAATCAAATTCATCAAATCAAAATAAATAATTCAAACTAAATTAAAACCTTTAAAACATATTTATTTATTTGTTACAATAAATAATATTTTCTAGTCATAATCGATGATATAATTAACATCCTACAGACTGTTGGAAAGAGACATGCAATGCATTTTAAAATGTTTGTTGTTGCGAGTTGTCCAGACAAAAAAAACGATTCGTTTTTTTTCAGTTCCATAAAACAATATTTTATCAAATTACCTCGAGCAACAATACAATACTGACGACATTATATTTTTCGCGCACTTCTCATCAATAAACTATACGATATAAATCGAATTTATATATATATATATATATATATAGCATAATTGAAAGAAAATGAGAAAAACCCTTTATGGTGCTGGACACAATTTATTTTTAGTCGATTTATTCTATTCATTCGTTAAAAAATAAATATTAAACAAAAATCATTAACCTGATTTCGCGTATGGGGTTACAGTTTATAGAATACGTTGTACATTTTTACTATATTCTGGGCGGCTCAAAATATAGGCCAAAATAAATCTCAATTCTGCTGACCAAAGTCAAGCTCTCAAGACTATATATACAGCAATACGTCTAAGCAATTATCGACAATACTACATCTTTACAGGAAATACACCTTCCCCGACTGTTGTAATGGAAGATAGAATTACGTACCTCGGTTGGATGGGAATAAGCAGTGACGGCAGACATCTTTGTTTTTTGTTTTTGTGTCTACAGATTTCACTGCAAAAAAAAGGGGTGCAGCTTTATAGAAGATATACATGTCAACGTTTTGTCATTTGTCAAGTACTGAAGAGTTGTTTTTGCTTTTCGGGACATAAAATATTTTCCTTGTTATGACAATATTGTTTTCTTTAACCTCCCCCCCTCCCCTCCAAACCAGGACATTGTTTTTTGTTTATTTTTTAGTTGTTGTTTTTTTTTTTTGTTGTTTTTTTTTTTTTTTTTTTTTTTTTCTTTATATTGGATATCGATTAGAACTTTCCATGAACTCTGTTCAGACTGTCAAACACTAAAGAACCGAGGTGGACACAGTTGAAAAAAACAACCCCCCCCCCCAAAAAAAAAAACCAAGCCAGCCAATCAGATCGCTCCTTCCCCCTTCGGCCAATGGCAGGCGCCACATTGTTGTCAAATTTGTCTAATGAAAACGCAGCAGCAACAATGGAGAGAGAGGAGAGAGGGGGGATCTGTATCCACCGACAGTCTCCTGAGGAAGTTAGTGTCTCACCTCGGCTGCTCCCGGAGACACCGGACGGGGATGCAGGCTCCTCCGCGTCTCTCCTGGATTTGCCACCTCCGTTGCAGCGGGTTTAGTCGCGTAGTGTAGGTCAAGGTCGGACAGGCTGTCGGGGCTTCACCGCGTATTCGATTGTAACACAGTTATTGTTAATTCCACCTGTTGCTGCAGGTATGTTGTGAACTTTCCCGGTGGTTCGGGAGGCTCCGCATCAGACCCGTCGCAACAATCTCAAAAGTGAACCCCCCCTCCCCCCCTCCCGTCCTTCCGTTTAGTTTTGAGGTAAAGCAGGGCGTGGAAAGGCGGGCATGGAGCTTCGACCCGAGCTCCCCGCGGTGTCCTCGGCTTCCCAGGTCTATGCCGGCGGCGTCTCGGCGGCGTCCATCCCGGTGTCCGTGGCCACCAACCTGCTGCGGGGCCCGCCGCTCCTGCTGCGCGCCGCCGAGAAGTACCCGCGCACGCCCAAGTGCGCGCGGTGCCGCAACCACGGCGTGGTGTCCGCGCTCAAAGGCCACAAGCGCTACTGCCGCTGGAAGGACTGCATGTGCGCCAAGTGCACGCTGATCGCCGAGCGCCAGCGCGTCATGGCCGCGCAGGTGGCGCTGCGGCGGCAGCAGGCGCAGGAGGAGAACGAGGCGCGGGAGCTGCAGCTGCTCTACGGCACCGCGGAGGGGCTCGCGCTGGCGGCGGCCAACGGCATCATCCCGCCGCGGCAGAACTACGAGGTGTTCGGCTCCGAGAGGGACGCAGGTCGGTACCGCTGTGGAGAGAGGGGGCACGCACATGTCATTTGATGTACTTAATGTGACTCCAATTTCAATTCTTCCGACTTTGTTTTGCGCAGCCCTCGCAGTTGTATCCCCTGTCGTTTTATTCCGCTGCACCCTTCTTGTATGGGGAGATCTTGATCTTTGAAAAGCTGGGTGACTAGAACAGAGTGGACTGTTTCCATATTTGCATATAAAACATACATAATAATAGCGTGGCCCGTCAGAACGTTTATAGCGTAGACCTAAAGCGTTTCCCTCCCTTTCTTCTGATTGGCTCATTATATCACATGTCAGAGAAAAGGTAAATGGACTACAAGGAGGTGTAGTCGTGCTTGATGGTGCTTGTGTTTTGTGCGTGATGGAGTTAAAAAAAAAAACCACTGCCTAAAAGTTATCCATCTCCATACAGAACGATGTGGATTGTATATCTGCGTAAATCAAATCTCTATACTGTCTCTATTCTTCACTTTATCAATGAATCAATTACGTGATCGATTCAATCCATGAGCTGTAGTTCCGTTTTCCCTGATCGCTATGTGGACCTGTATTGTTTTTCCCATCGCGTCCATTCTGAAAAAGACTATTTCTCTCATAGATTCAACCATCCAGAAGTACGAGCTTTTCCCCAAGAGCCAGCTGTCCGTGTCCGCCACCGCTCAGCAGCACGCGGGCAAGTCCGTCTCTACCGACAGCGACTCGGCCACGGGCGTCTCGTCTCCAGACCTGCGGCACGGAGGAGGAGGAGGAGGAGGGGGAGGAGGAGGAGGGGGTCGAGGAGGGGGCTCCGGCTCGGAGAACGGAGACGGTACCGAGTCCTTCATCAGCTCCCCGGTGTCCAAACCCTTGAAGGACGGCGAGGAGAGCCCCGGCTCCGTCAGCCCCCTGGGCTCAGACTCCGGGTCCGAGACCGACAAGGACGAGCGAGATCCCTCCCCGTCCCCGTCGGCCTCCAAGCACATGAACGCCATCGACATCCTGACCCGGGTCTTCCCGAGCCACAAGCGCAGCGTCCTGGAGCTGGTGCTGCAGGGCTGCGGCAAGGACGTGGTCCAGGCCATTGAGCAGATCCTCAACAACGGCGGCGCGCAACAAGGCCCCAACAAGGCCGGTCCGGAGGAGACGTGGACGGCGGAAAGGATGCTCCAAAGCGCGCACCACCCCACCCTCTCCTCCTCCTCCTCATCCTCCTCCTCCTCCTCAACCTCCGCCTCCTCCACCACCGGCCCCGTGCGGCCCATGCTGCCCGGGGCCATGACCCTGAGCAACCGCTCCGCGTTCTCGCCGCTCCAGCCCAACGCGCCGCACTTCGGGGCCGACCCGGGCAGCTACCCGCTGGGCACCCACCTGGGGCTCAACCCGCTGCGGCTGGCCTACTCGGCGCACAGCCGGGGACTGGCGTTCATGACGCCCTACTCCACCACCGGGCTGATGCCCACGCTGGGCTTCAGGCCGCCCATTGACTACGCCTTCAGCGACCTGATCAGGGACAGGACGATCCTGCACAAGGAGCAGGGCTACACCAGCCTGTACGGGCCCCTGGTCAACAACACGCCCGACAAACAGTGAGGGGTGTGTGGTGGGGGGGGCCTGGACCTTGACCCGATCATATACTGCCACCAGGATGGACCAAGAGAAGAGCCACCAAGTGTTGAGTGTTCTGGAGAAAAGTCTGTTACGTGTTTCTGTAAATAATATGCTTATTATGATTATTATTATTATTATTATTATTATTATTATTATTATTATCTGGCTTGTGGTCAATTTTATCTGCGAGGACAAAGTCACTTCTAGTGTCATTTTCCAGAAATTAATTTCCCCATGTATTAATTGTTATTAGACAATGATATTTCCACTGAGCATTAATGCACCCAAATATAACTTGTGCCGTTAATGGTGAGATCATATTGAAAAGAGAAAGTCATGGTTGCCGGAAAAACAACACACACCTACGGCAATTTGAAAAACTATGAAACTGAAATAAAATTAATATAGTGGTCAGAACTATAGTTCTCTGTACTAGTACTATTGATTTTATTTCAGAATGATTTTGTTTCGCCATCTACAATAACACAGTATATAATTAACAGTATATATATAAAATTTGTGATCCGAATACGAAACCTGAGTTATATTTCAGCACATCTTTGAAATTAATTTGAACTTGAATTACCTAGTTATTATATTTTCAAGCCCATTAAACATTCCATACTTCCAGGCTTTCAATGTTAAGTTATTATAACATGTAGTTTACTGATGTTAACCCTAAAAATATATATTGTGAAAGTCTAACTAATGATATGCGATCGCCATCCCATTTTTCTTTTGTCTAATTTTGTTCTCACTATATTTTCACATTGTTTCCAAACTGGCTGTATTATATATATTTGGTAATATGACATATTATACTATAATCCATTTCTTTCTTTGTTCATTTTGTCATGCTGCAATATTATGTGGCATTTGTAAAGTACTGATTCAAGTCAATTCCTCTTCAAATGTTTCAAGCTGTACTGTTGCATTGTATGAATTTCCTGGAAATAAATGTTATTTTAAAGAAATGGCACGTTTATTATTATTATTATTATTATTATTATTATTATTATTATTATGTATTCGTTATTTCTCATATTTAATATATTGATTATATTTATCATAAGTAATACTTATAATTACTATCGCAATTACTATTACTATGCCGTATTATGATGCAGAAGTGACCTGGACCTGAAAAAACGTCATTTTTTTTAGAAGCTATTATAGGGCCAAATCATAATATTTATTTTAAATTATATAACAATTACATTATATATAATTATATTATAATAGAAATATCAAGTAGCCCATCTCTACCCAGTACGTAGTTATCAAGGCATTATTTATTTACATAAATGCTCTGGAACAACATTAATACAACGCAAGTCATAGTGGCCAATCAATGAATCAATCTAAAGGAAATGGCCAGAGGATGCTTGCGTTTTCCATGGGAATTTGTATCATTTACAATTACTTTCCATCAATCAAATAAAATTCCATGCTTTTCAATGGATTCATTGGTTCGTTTTATTTCGGACTTTTAAGAAACAATAGATACAATGACGGAAAAAAGCGTATGAAATAATACAATTAACCAATGAAATTTAAAAAAAAACATTTTAAATATGTCAGAACGTCACTATCACTATAGTGACGTTCTGACATATTTGAAAACAATTGTCAAGTGGCGGGTTGGCGGTTTTCTGTACACGAGGGTGAAATCAGCGCAGATAAACAGACAGAGACCCGATTTAACATTTAAGTCCTGCTGCACCAGTTTGTTCTCCAACGCCAATAGAATAGCGTCTACAAACCAGTTGTCTTGGCCCTGCACACCGAACACAATAGGAGGGAATAAGGACCATATTGCACATTTCATAAAGTGTGTGTTTTAGGGCTAAACCCTTCATAAAGAGCCGCCTTGGTGGGATTTATTCCTGGGATTGATTTTCTGTCTTCTTCAGCTTGACGCAGCAAGTTGGAGAAAACATTTTTATTGTTCAATACCATTTAGTCCAAACTCCCAAACCTGTCTATGCTATGGTAATAAAGACAACAGTGGGACTAATGGTCGTTATGGATCATTGTTGTACATTTTCTTACGGTGCTAATTTCGGAAACAAATTATTAATAATATTGGGGACCTCGGGCGCCACTTTAAGAAACACTGCTCAGAAATGCATTCCTGGGCCTAGAAAACCACTGACCGTTTTGGGCCTGAGTGCTTCATGTCGGGAGTGATGATTGACTGTACAGCCTATCTATCTATCTATCTATCTATCTATCTATCTATCTATCTATCTATCTATCTATCTATCTATCTATCTATCTATCTATCTATCTATCTATCTATCTATCTATCTACCTATCTATCTATCTATCTATCTATCTATCTATCTATCTATCTATCTATCTATCTATCTATCTATCTATCTATCTATCTATCTATCTATCTATCTATCTATCTATCTATTTATCTATCTATCTATCTATCTATCTATCTATCTATCTATCTATCTATCTATCTATCTATCTATCTATCTATCTATCTATCTATCTATCTATCTATCTATCTATCTATGTATCTATCTATCTATCTATCCATCTATCTATCTATCTATCTATCTATCCTATCTATTTTATTCTGTAGGCATATTGTTACAGAAAAATAAAACGTCTGACCATTACAACTACATAACCTAACATTTTAGAATCAAGAATTTCGTTTCAGCCTGTTCCCACTTCATGGTTTTCTAACCCTGCCTGATCGGGCCGTAGTGGTTAACTCTTTGTATTCCGACGGCCAATGGCGCCATCTACTGACCAACCAATGTCGATAACAAGACATTATTGGTGGGCGGAAGGACTGTGCTTTTCCTGACCAACAGCGCTACCATGTGGCAGGATTTATTAATGCAGAGGGTTCCAACCTTCAATCTCAAACCCATAATAATAATAATAATAATTACATACCGGTATATTTTTTTGAATTTTGTGTTTTTTTGGGTGTTTTTTTGTAGTTTTTGTCTGAATTGGTTCCATTTTCATGGCAGAAAGAGCAGGGTTTTCAGGGCATTATAACACATAGACATGGGTTTAGTTACAATCAGATTGACAAGATTTTAATATTTTACACACGCTATACTAAAGAAATTCTGACATTTCCTTACTTACTCTTGCATGCTGCTCTTAGATAAAATACCTCAGTGTTGTGGTGATGGAGACCAACAAAATAAAAGGTCCAGGCATGGTATTATTATCTTTAGACTGTAAAGGGTTTAAAAAAACAACATTAAAATGCTTAAAAAAAACTACTGGAATAAAACAAATGCAAACGAGTTGTGAATAAATAAATGTGAAAGTTAAAATAATAAACAAATAAGTAACTAAATATCTAATAAAAATCCTAATTTGGTGGCAGACCCCCATAGAAGTCCTTCACGTGTCCTTCAGTTCAGTGGTGCACAGGGCATTTTCGGGGTAGGGTCTGAATTTAGTTTATTTTGAACACAAAACATAATTTCCTACAATCTAGAACTCCCAGAGGGGAGACAATGACCTTGTTACGGTCACTGGACACCAGCATAAGATTCGAGGGTCTTCTATCGTAAGGGCACCTTAGAGGGCACTACACAATTGTTTTCTCTATTCTAGGGGCACCTAGTGGACACTTTTGAAAACATTTTATCCATCATATAATCTCAGAGAAGCTGGAAGCCTTTCACTGCTACAGTCGCAGGTGCAAGTCACTGCTGTTTTTCCTTTGATGATCAGAGGAGACAAACTCACTTGATGAGACTTTGTGGCTCAGAGAGATAAGCCACTGTATGAGAGGATGAGGTCTTGAGGGTTAGAAAGCAGGTGTGTAGGTGATCTTTTGGCCCGATGTGTTGTTCTCACAGACCCAGAATGTATCCGTGGTCCTTAGCTGTGCTGCGGGTTTGACTGTCTCAGTAGCCGGCCTACTGCCCAATGGTCTTTTGAAAGCTGAGACTCCAGGGGTGCATTTGAAAGTGCCCGGACAACAGGGCAGAGTGTGGAGGGCACTTGGTCGCATGATGGTGTTATTACCCAGATCATACCTTGTAAAAGGTAAACATTGATCTACATGCTTCACTGAACACATGTGATCTAGATTAGCAGAGGGTCAGCCAGCAGATGTACCAGGTTGTGACTTCATCTTTAATATCAACCCTCATGTCAAGAGAAACCGGTGAAGATCATCTGAGAGAAGCTGTGAAACAGCAGAGTGCTCCCATCACAGGTTCGAGGCCTGAGTTTTGCATCCAAGTCACCACTGAGGTTATAGCAGTATTGACCTTGCAACTGACTGGAAGACTTAATGTTACAGGTATTGGTACAATTGACATGGAACAGAAGATCCAGACATACATACTGTAGTTATAAGAATTGTGTTCAGAATCTTCAACATCAAAAGTTGCACTCTTCCAAAACTTCAGCACGTCCTCTTACAAAACCCCCTAGCATCATATGTGGAACTTGCTCCCCCCTGGAAGGACAGGGGGGAGCAAGTTGCCACCCAGCAGGATTTGTTTTTGTTGCGATCCGGCGACTGAGGCAGAGAGGAGAGTCTGATTAACCCACCTGACGTCCACAGCCATATTCTGGGTCTGAGAACAACACCTCAAACCACGGCTTATCTGGTTCAGATACCATGTCTTACTGAGTGTGGTCATCTCCTCTGATCACCTGGTTAAAGAAACCCCAGCGGTGACTTGGATGGAAAACTCAGAGCTCCAACCTGTGACGGGAGCACTGAGAGGTGGCGTCAGACCCCCATCACACTACAGAGTCTTCCAATTGTTTGACACCTGACGCCAGGCGCTTTTTAACGCATAGTTGTGTTGCCGGTTTTTAAAAGCTCATCTGGCATGAAGCGTTGAAGGCTCTTTTTTCTCATTCATATCGTATCAACCATAGGGACACCTAGAGGACACTTCCTCACATCTACTCAAGTATATGAGCTGCTAAATGTACATTTAACAGCCTAATTGTGTTAAATTGATAAAAGTAGAAGTACTTGTCATAACCAGTGCCCTTACAGCCGATACCCAAATTACTGTATCTTTCTTCTGTAGATGAGTGCGCACAATTTATCAAAATATTGTATACATGGTGTCCTAATAATTTACAAATATACCTTTAAATCCTAATATTAAAATAATAATAATAATAATAATAATAATAATAATAATAATAATAATAAGTAACAAGTATAGATATTTGCTTTGAATAATAGTACAGTAAAAGTTGAAAGTCTACAAATAAATATACCTAAGTAAAGTAACTAAGTACTTATTACTTGCCACCACTTTTAATATGGAATATGGACAACTTCAACTCTATGACTCAGAAGGTGCATGTGACAGATCTGGCCACTAGATGGAAGCAGTAAAACATTACACATTGGATCAATACACACCAATAAGCCACAACATTAAAACCACTGACAAGTGAAGCGAATAACATTGATCGTCACAATTCCACTTGTTAAGGGGAGGGATATATTAGGCAGCAAGTGAACAGTCAGTTCTTGAAGTTGATGCGTTGGAAGTAGGAAAAATGGGCAAGTGTAAGGATCTGAGCGACGGCACTCTGACCGGTCTGTGGCTATGCAGCCCCATACGCCCCAAGCTGTGATACACACTTTTCTATCATAGCCAACATTTACTTTATCAGTAATTGGTGCTACAGTAGCTCTACTGTGGGATCGAACGAGACGTGATGGACTTCACTCCCAACAGCATCAATGAGCCCATGGGCTCATTGATGGTCGCAGGAACGTCCTTCCTTGGACCACTTTTGGTAGGTACTAACCACTGCATACCAGGAACACCCCACATGACCTGCTGTTTTGGAGATGCTCTTACTCAGTTGTCTAGTCATCAAAATGTGTTCCTTGTCAGAGTGTCCATGCTAACTGTCCACCACTGAAAGCGCCTACAATGGGGATGTGAGCGTCAGCACTGGACCATGGAGCAGTGGAAGAAGGTGGTCTGGTCTGATGAATCACGTTTTCTTCTACATCTTGTGGATGGGTGGGGTTAGGGTCCGATCTGAACGAGCATCTGTGGGATGTGCTGGAACAAGCCTGATCCATAAGGGCCCCACCTCAAAACTTCCAGGACTTAAAGGATCTGCTGCTAACATCTTGGTACCAGATACCACAGGACACCTTCAGAGGTCTTGTGGAGTCCATGCCTCGACGGGTCAGAGCTGTTTTGGCGGCACGAGGGGGAGCTACACAATATTAGTGGTTATTAGTGATGGTTTTAATGTTGTGGCTGATTGAAGTAGAAGGAGCAAGACCCTCAATTTCAGACTAATTTCATTTAAATAATGAGATTTGTTTAGCTTTGATGTACACAGATAGGAGGCTAGATTATATGTATAAAACACTATAAAGATACTTAAGGTTGATCCAAGTCATTCACAAGGAATATATTGTTAAAACACCTTTATTTAAACGTGGGCATTAGTACATCAAAATATAAAAGCAAACTACCCATTGCTACTATGAGTTTTCCAAAAGAACACCAAAGGATTTTTCTTCTCTATTCACACCCAAGAAAAGCTTGGTTGCTAGTTTTCATTTTTTGAGTAAAAAAACCCTATAGTTTCCAATTCCAATTCATTTCACAGTGATGTGATGTAATCCTTAAAAAAAAAATGTAATTCGTAGTTAATTAGTTCATGCGGCCGGACCAAAGCCAACGAAACACGTGGTAGCTTGGCCAAGGAAAGATTGATTAACCCTTTTTGTGTGAATCATAATGAAGTATCACGGAAAAGGTTTTTCTCAATAGAAGACGTCGTTCATCCAAGGCATGAAGCGTGGTATTGCCCCCTACTGGACACCAGTATGCAAAGCACCAAGCGTGACCTACTGTCCCTGTGCAGTCCATTCACATTCACACCTTGGAGATGGTAGCTCAAGACTATTTGTGTTGAATACTTTGGAATGGAATGGAGTGAATCATCTGAAGATTGAAACTTTAAATATATCTGTCTGTCTGTCTGTCTGTCTGTCTGTCTGTCTGTCTGTCTGTCTGTCTGTCTGTCTGTCTGTCTGTCTGTCCATCCATCTAGTGAAACAGTCAAACACTGTGTGTGGTTGAAGGTAGAACGTGCTGCTGTGCTGCAGCGACGACCTCACTACATTTTTTGATGTTCCCTTTTCTGTTTTCACAAATGAATAATTAGACTCAGATAAATAGTCACCGGCTCCCTGAGTGACAGAGACAGGAGCAGAGAGAGAGAGAGCGGGAGAGAGAGCAGAGAGAGAGGGATCCATTTAGGTTATTACTCCAAACACAAAACTAATTTTCCTTCTCTGAGCCTCCATTTGTTTTTACTGTCTGAATAATAAGATAACGGCAAATAAACGAACAAAGAGCGAGAGGAAAACAAGCGATGGGTTCCAGTGTGTATTTCACCGAGCAGAGACTCTCCCGGAAATCAAAAACAAATTGTTTTGTTTGGCTTCATGCTAAACGGTGTCGGAGCGCTGTTGACTCAAGGACGGCGCTATTGTCGCCACAAGAAATGTGATTCAAGGCGAAAAGAAGAATTATTATTTTTTCTGCAGAATGAGAAGTGATGAATCTTGGTCTCAAAACTGGAAATATATATATATATATATATATATATATATATATATATTTATCTCATGTATATTTTTCCTCAGGATGAATTGCACAGATACACAGAGAGAGTAAATAATAACGCAATGTGGGGCAGGCTCACATTTGAAATGAATCCAAGTCACATTTGGCCCCCTGCAACACTAACGTATACATTTTGTTGTCCCCACAGTGGATACACTGCAAAACTATGACATTATAGTTAGTTTTAACGGCGACATATAGAGAGAGCGGCTACCATTGCTTGTATCTGAGATCCAGCCCGCAGTCACCCAGCTGGTCTGTTCGTCTTTTTAATACACTACATTTATGGATTAAGTGGTTGAATCTGCTGCGTCTGGATCCATAATTACCAACTTAACTTGGTGTAGTTCTTATTCAGTCACAAAAAATGCTTTTCATCCAGTAGACAGTGTTCTGAGCCACTCTTCCAATTTGTAATGCCGATTTGTAAAGAACATTTATTAAGAAACATTAGTTTTATGACCAGGAGTGATGTGTTTCATTAGAGCAGTGAAAGTGGGAATTTAGAACAATAAATGAAACTGAATTTCTAATATGTTTACTTTACAAAAAATATATTAATTAAAATCTTGATGTTCTGCTAATCCTTGGTGGACCACTTGCAGAACCCCTTCAGGTCCACAGATTGAAAATCGATTCATTAGATAGCAGTCATATATTTCAGTTTACAGCTCATAAAAAGCATGTTTTAGTGTGCAACAAGAAAATAAAACAGGATTTGGGGAAATGAGAGTAATGAGAGCCATGGGAGCGGTTTGACGTTCCCGTCCGTCAAGCGTGGAATGATTACAATGCTTCAACACATGGAATGATTAACACAAAATGTACCTGTATTATTCCATGCAAAGAAGGAAAGCCTTACACCACGTAGTCTCCAAACCCACAATCATCACTAATTTGTTCTTAATGTCACTACTGTTCTTATTTAAGGGCCTTGAGGGTCACGACAGCTCACCTTTGACAATATCGAATTTCAAGTCAGGGAGACGGAAATCACGTCCGCAGCACTTACATGTTTCTTTCTTTTTCCGGCGTAGACAGCAATTATTAGGGAGATGTTGAGCATTTGGGGAACGGGAGGAGCGTGCACGTCGGGAGTGTGCACGAGGTTGCCATGGAGCTCTTTGGGATGGTTCCTGTGAGTTGAGGGATAAATGGACCTCGCGCTGTGCCGACGCAGCTCGAGCACGCTTAATCTCCTCCAGTGGAGAGTGCCAGTCAACTCTGCTGGGGCCGATAGGACGTAGGGGAATGGAAAAGTGCGTGAGTGTATATTTATTTCGGCATGTGTGTGTGTGTGTGTGTGTGTGCGTGCTTGTGCGTGTGCATTTTTGAAGTCGTACCAAAGATGCTGCATGTCTCGTCAGGCGTCATGAGTTTCCTCCCTCTCGCTCCCACACTGCGAAGCCTCAAAAAACACAGATACACAAACACAAACACAAACGCACAAGACCGACAATCTATCAGGCTGAGATTGACAGTGAATGTTTATCATACCGCACACATTTTTCTGTAGTTACTGGTTTAGTGTGAGAAAGTAAGAAATCCGCTCCAGGATTTGGAGCCAACCATGTGGATTTTAATTAGCATCAACCCAGATCTCCAACTCATGGAGCGGAATCAGCCGATCAGTGCAGGGCTGGAGCAAAAACATGGAAACTTGATTTTAACCTTCTGAACCTGGAATGTTCCACCTCTGTTTGTTAGTGCAGTGTGAGTCTCTCGTCACGTCCTAACAAAATGGGAGAAACAGTCGACTGACTCACAGAAGTAGGTCTGTCTGTGCAGCATTCCGGCCTTGGATCCTTTCTCCACTTGTGTGGAGAAAATCCCCAAATCTTTGTGCCTGAGTTTAAAGTACCCTTGGTCAATTTAAGGCAGTTCACAGCTCTGGCACATGAAAAGTATGAGGAATGCATGGGATTACATTGAGTTTCTAGCTTTCTTAGTTAGTAGTAAGCTCTAGTTACAGTCATTTGGAGATCTTTACGGCATTATTTTATAAGAATGGCTATTTTGTGTTCTTTGTAATGCATTGTGGGTGGCCGGACAGAGGAGCTGACCTCCAAAGAAAACTACCCAAAAAGGAGGATGGTCCGGTCACACCTCCGCTGGGTGGGTGATGCTGCAGCGAGGCGTCGTTGGCCTAATTTAAAATCAATGATGCACGGTGCGCGCTGGGTAACTCAGAGGGTGTGCAGGGAATTACCGATGCCATCGACCCTCAAACCTCTCTAACGACCCTCGAACCTCTTTCTTTATGTTCTGAAAGCAATCTATCTATCTATCTATCTATCTATCTATCTATCTATCTATCTATCTATCTATCTATCTATCTATCTATCTATCTATCTATCTATCTATCTATCTATCTATCTATCTATCTATCTATCTATCTATCTATCTATCTATCTATCTATCTATCTATCTATCTATCTATCTATCTATCTATCTATCTATCTATCTATATTTTGCCCTCTCCAGTTTGATTGCCTTCTTCCTCTCACTTTGTCTTCCTTTTCTTTCAAACCACTTCTCTCTCTCTCTCTCTCTCTCTCTCTCTCTCTCTCTCTCTCTCTCTCTCTCTGTCTTGCCTTCTACTCGCAGTGTTTTCGGCCTCACTTCCTGGCTTGAGTGAGAGTCATCAAATGAAGATTAAAGAGGCTTCTGTTCCTTCACACACACACACACGCACACACACACACACACACACACACACACACACACACACACACACACACACACACACACACACACACACACACACACACACACACACACACACACACACACCGTGCACAAACAGCCAAATGCAACCCACGTGCACACACATATACACATACATGTACTGTATATATGCAAAAATATCCAGATACATACCAACACATGTGTGTGTGCTCATACACTTTAAAAGACACACACACACCGACACACACACGCCCCCCGGGACCCTTACACAATTACGGCTAGAATGGGATTCATTCTCAGCCTTCAACAACTCATTAACTGCATATTGCAAATCGTACGTTTCAGCAGAAAGCATTGATGGGGAACGGCGGGTAGGCGCGGGGGGGGGGCACCGTTTTAATCTGTGATGAGAATTTATTAGCATATCACATATACTATATATATATATATATATATATATATATATATATATATATATATATATACATACAGTATATATATATATGGCTTTACCCTCCACTCCCTAGTTCTTGAAAACATCTTTCGATGCACCTGAACACATCAGCAGTGATGTAACCTGGTGTCCTCGGGTGTTTCGGATCTCTCAACATCATACACCCTCTCCTAGGCCAGGTGGCATTTGCTTGTCCCCATGGACCTTCTCTCCGGATCCAGAGCCATCTCGAGGCTTTCTCAGCTGCTTCGGTGATGTTCTTGATGGCTCGGATGCCCGGATTTGTCGACTGATCTTCCCGGCAGGTGGACTTAACAGATGAGGAGTCCTTGAGGCTGCTGACGAACACCTTGCCCAAGCTCTTCACCGGCTTCTCAGAGATGGTTGGTATTTGCTTCCCTTCGATGTTAAATCGGAACCTGTCGGTGACCTTGCCCTTCCTCACCACTAGTGATCTGGACTTGGCTGGTTTGAAGCTCATACGCGCCCACCGGATAAGCTTTTCCAGCCCTTGCAGGATCCATCTGCTTTCTGGCACAGACTCTGTGGTGACTGTCAGGTTATTCATGAAGGCCCTGATTGGTGGCTGGCGGATTCCTGATTGGGTCCGGGGGCCCCGGCACTCTGGCTCAGCTGACTTGACAAGCATGTTCATTACAAGGGCAAACAAGGTTACCAAGATGGTGCAGCCTGTGATTATCCCAACCTCCAGCTTGTGCAACTCTGATATAACGGCTCCTTCTCAGACTCTCATCCTGAACTGGTCATAATAATCCAGGATCAGGTCTGCAAGATGGTGTGGCACATGGTGTTTGGTCATGGTGGTCTCGACCAGTTTGTGGGGGATGGAGCCATACGCATTGGCTAGGTCTAACCACAGCACTGTGAGGTCTCCCTTGTTATTGTGGGCATCCCAAATTAGCTGTGTCACCACTCCAGTGTGTTCTAGACACCCCGGCACTCCAGAGATCCCTACCTTTTGCACCGAGGTGTCTATGTGGTTGTTGTTGGAAAGGAAGTCAGCTCAGCAGTGAAATGATTCTGAACTGGTCGATCTTCTTTGAATCCGCCTCTTTAGGGATCCAGACTCCTTCAGCACATCTCCACTGCTGCGCCACCTTCCCTCTCCTCCAGATGACTCTTAGGATCTTCCAGAGTCACTTGAGTAGCAATGGGCAGTACTTGTAGACCTTGTATGGGACCCCACTTGGTCCAGAGGCTGAGCTTGATCTTGCCTTCCTCACAATCTCCTGAACATCCTTCAGAAGTGGTTCCCTTGTGACCAAGTCCTTGGTAGGAGATGATGGGTCTACAAGGATGTCACACTGGCCCAGCTCCATCTGTCTGTTGGGGTCACTGTAGTTGTTTTGAATGTGCAGGGATATAATATATATATATATATATATATATATATATATATATATATATATATATATATATATATATATTATAGGGAGTGGAGGGTGTAGAATGGCAAAGCGGCCATGCTTTTAGTCACAGTACACAATCAGACCTGAGGAGCCAAACAGGATTGAAAAAAACCGTAAAAAATGTCCTACATGTTTTGTGTTTTAAGTTACATTTAGCAGCAGGGAGGGCGGCGATATCCTTCACAATACGATATTTCGGATAACACACACACTTCATTACAGCTGCCTCAACTAAGATTTTTGTTGTTAAATAGCATAAAAATATATTGTATATGGAAAATATACAACCCGGTACCAACCTTCCTCAGGCTGTTTCTTGATAGTCCCTCTTTTCTAGGCCATGTTGACAAAAGGCAGCGCCCATCTGGGCTCCTTCCGACGTTCCCAAACCCACTGGTGATATCTGATGGAAAGTGAGAGTATGGCAACAGGGGGGTGGGTGGAGTGTTTTTGGAAACGGAAGGACATGCTGTTGTAGAGTAGAAGGTTTTCAAACGATGCAGCTCGAAACTTTCACTTGCTCTTTGTTTCCTCTTTGAATTCTCTTTCACAGTTCCCCTGCTCTCACTCACCTCACTTTGGTGTTTCTGTGTGTGTGGGTGTGTGTGTGTGTGTGTGTGTGTGTGTGTGTGTGTGTGTGTGTGTGTGTGTGTGTGTGTGTGTGTGTGTGTGTGTGTGTGTGTGTGTGTGTCTGGGATGTGTGTGTTTATCTTGCATCTTGACACACTCTTCTCGCTTGAGCTGTGACAGGGAAGGGCAGAGATATTGTATTCCAAGTAGTCTGCTGACTCCCTCTGCTTCTGCCTCCATCACACACCCCACACAATGTTTCCAGCAGGATAGAGTCTATTTGGAACGTGTTTTTGTCACAAACCGGGACTGGGTAACCCTGGATTGCACACAACAAATGATAGGAAATTGAATAATTCACGTCCATTGGCTATTGAATATTGACTATATGGTGATGAAATGGAAATACATGTAAATTACCTGTATTAAAGGATAGCTTTGCCAGTTTGAATCTAAATCCTATTAAAATCTTGGTTACCAGCATTTACAACTGTTTATAGCGATAACCTCGCTGAAAGCTTTTCTATTGCGAAACTTCCCACTCTGCTGCAGCTTCTCACTGTATGAAAATGCAGTCCAATGGGGCAAATGTTTAAGCCTTAAAAAACATGCTAAATCTTGTTTTCCAAAAGGGGAAACTCATGACGCC
>NC_137193.1:44918604-44971104 GCF_960531495.2 Zeus faber
TTTCATTTAAAATGGGCAAGATTTTTTTTGCTTTAAATGTATGGAGATTGAGAAATATCCACAAAGAATAAATCAGGGAATATTTATTGAAACATTGCATGAGGGAGAAACTCTTGTGTGTATGTGTGTGTGTGCATGTGCCATTGTAGGAGCATGCTCACTCCTCTTTGCTGGGTGTCATGGTGTTTTGTGTCGTATGTGTGAGTGACTGTTCAAAGCGCCCGTTGAACAAAGGCTAATGTCCCTTTTTTTCAGGGAAGCTTGGGAGGAAACACTCCCTCCCACTCCACAGACACCTGGGTACACACACACAGACACACACACGCACGCACACACACACACGCACGCAGGCACACACACACACACACACACACACACACACACACACACACACACACACACACACACACACACACACACACACACACACACACACACACACACACACATCCTCTCACAGACATATTCCACAATAATATATTTATGGAAAACAATACAATTGTATGTTCAAAGTACTTTTATTTATCACTGCATTACCTCAAACTTTTCTTTTTTTTCTTTCTTTTTTTGTTGCATATTTTCATACCTCAAACTTTTAGAAATATATATCCTGAGAGAATGGATTCATTTTTCCCCTGCCAGCTTGCATGAACGACAGCTGCATAGACTGAAATACGGTGAAATACAGTGAAAAATCATCTTCACTGTACTGTATTTAAACCAGGTACCATGCTCTTGGTACAGTAAGAAATGTACTATATTGTAAAAAGAAAGGTTTTTTTTTGCATCTTATCAACCATATAATGTCACAAATGCCTCTAATTTGCACTGCAGAAATGCAATTTCTCCAACTTGGCCGTAATATGTATTTGCATTTGCGGAACTGCTAATTAAGCTTATTATTAAAGACAATGCAATGTTTTATTAGATGCAAATACATTTTTGTACAATATATAAGTCAGAATGGACCATTAAAGTAAATATATCTATATATATCTTTTGGTGAAACTACAGTATCTGTCAATTACAGATGTACCACTCTAGATTAGGCAAGCTAATGTGTTAACAGGCCCTGGATTGAAAAAACAACCTTTCCTTTGACATAACTCCACGGGTAGCCTTCCTACATCTCTAAATCAGCTGAAGTTGATTTGTGTAAAAATAATGCCTTTACTGACAGCAAAATGGTGTTGAAATGTTGTTTAGGTTAAAATAAAATTCCCTTTCCCTGTCTATCAAGTATTGCTGTTTGCATAGAGAGCCGGGATGGGAGGGGTCAATCTTTTAAGTTGAAACGGAGGTGCAGTGTTTCATAAATTAGGTTGGTAGGCCCTGGATTTTGGGAGGGGATTCCACGAGGGAGAAGTCCGAGCCAAGCTGGCATGGAGTTCCCGGGCCAGCTTATCAACACAATTTAGAAAGGAGAGCTGTCACTCATACTGATTTGGAAAACACTCACACTTCCTTCACATTGAGCAGAATGTTTTCATTCCATTTCACATCTTAGTGACTTCAGCTTCAACAGTGCACCATGAGAGTAAGTTATGCTTATATTACACACCTACTATCCAAGGCAAGGTGTTTCCCTTATTCAACCTAATGTCATGTAATCTCTTCTACAGTAATACCTCTCTACTTAAGCAATATCACAAGAGAGGGAGTGATCCCATACTGTACTTCAGCATGTCTGTGATTTCGTCGTGCCGAAGATGGTCAAAAAACCGTGACCACAAGTATGATGTTATTTAAATAGTTGTTTGTGTTTAATAGCTCTATAAACAATGCTCTTTGTCAAGTTATGAGAAAACACATTGTGATTTGTGTCATTTATTAGGCTCTGCTCACAAATATAGCCTAGGATTACACTGACAAACGTAAACAGCGTAAACGTGGAGTTTCAGCACTGCGGGCCAACAAGCTACTTTGGGTCACACACACTGAGAGTTACAATTAGGTCAAATGTAACTTTGGGAAATTAATCCAATTCTGCAATGGTGTTAATCTTGACTGAAGTTGAATGAGTGCGATCAACGGTTATCTTTGAATTGACACAATTGTGCAGTGACACACATTGTCCAAAATGTCATACTGTTTATAAGCAGTCATGGGCAAGCAAGCAACTGTTCAGGGCTAGACATATATGCATTGCGGGCCAGTTGATTAAGCCTTTAACTGGCCCGGTGTGCCAGTAGAAACCACAATCATAACCTAAGTTCTTGATTTATTATACTTCTATCCATTGTTGAAGACACATACACATATACCCTAACATAAGCGTATATGTGTAAACCTTTTCAAATAATATTGAAATTACAAATTAAATAATCAAATGTGTCTCATTGTCAACCCCTGCTCTTGTATGAAGGTCTTTATACATTTCTCTTTTACTATATTCATTAAGTTGAAGGGCGATTGTGTATGTACTCGCCACAAATATCCATTACTATGCATAGAGATCAGTGTTAATGCTGAAACACACACTACTCTCTTGTTGTCTCTTTCTGTCTATCTATCACTCACCTCTTTCTGTGCTCTTTCTTTCTCTCTTTGTACTCCGTGCTAAGGAGTCAACTGTTTTCCTGTATTCAGAGGAGAGCGAAAGAGAGAGAGAGAGAGAGCGAGAGAGAGTGAGAGAGCGAGAGAGAGAGAGAGAGAGAGAGGGACTGGACGGGGAGGATCAGGTGCTCCACTGAATACGAATTCTCTGAGTTCAATATTCTCCCCGAGCTTAATGAGACACAGTAGCAGAAACAGAGGAATAAAAGCAAAGGGTGGGCAAAAAGTAGAAGAAAAGCGGTAAAAATAAATTGCGAATAATGTATATCGCTGGCGTCCTAATGCTTTTCCAGTTTAATACCGGCCTAAATCCCTCAACTTCTCGTAAAAACTTCAACAATTTCGCAGTCGAGTAATCTTCCGATTTAATAACCTTAAGCTTCCCTAGCTCCGTAAATCTGACGTTCTTACGCCTTGCCCCCTCCCTGCCAGCACCGCCACCCCCACCGCACATCCTCCCTTCTTCCCTCCTTCGTTCCGAGGCTCTGTGCATTTTATCTCCATAATAGCACAAAGCGGCGCGCGCGCTGCCTCGCTGGGGGAGATAAGGGAAATTCCTGCCCATATTTTAATAGCTTTGCTCAGCTATCTCTGCCTACCAACTCCTCAGGAGCGCTCTCACCTTGGACGCAGCGCCCAGAGGAGAATCCTACAGGCAGGCGTGACTGGCGAACACAACACATGTGCTCGTGTTTGTGTGCGCACGTGCGTGTGTGTGTATGTGTACGAGCATTTGTGTGAAGTTATATTTCTGTGTGAGTTTGGGGCGGTATTACATTACATTTCTTCTTTTTTAGCATGTTTGTGTGTCAATGTACATATTTTGTACATGCATATGCCTGTGTGTGAAGGTGAATATGTTTGGATACCTGGGTGTGCATGTGTGCGTGTGTGCGTGTGTGTGTGTGACAGTATTTACAAGCACAGGTTTGGAGTGGTATAAGCTTCTGGAATTGTTGTAATCTACCTTTAAGTGCTCTCGTACCCACGGAGCTGTAGCCAGTGTGCACTGCAGGCTAAAGAGACATATAGCTGAGGCCTGACCCAGTCAATGGTCCTCACACATCCTTCATTGTCTCTACTCTCCAAAATAAATAATGAGCATTAACGTTGTTATTAATTCTGTTCACAATATCAGTTGAAATTGATATTGTGCATTGATTACGAGGAGGCAGCCCCCCCCCAGTATTGGATGGAGTTGACTGACTGAGGCCCTGCAAAAATGATCTCAGCTTGATGTGGTAATTCAATGATGAGCATTCTCACCCCTCAGGGCTGAGAACAGGGAAGTGCATGAGAAGAATATCCTGTTTTTAGTCTCTCATGTTAGTTTGGATGTAGCCAAGAGAGTGGATTTGTACTAGTGCAAAGGAGTTAAAAACCTGTTAAAATGTAAATATCCAGTTCAACGTCCAGCATTTGTGTTTTTTTTCCAGTGCTTCTTTACTCACCCAAAAGCGACATCCAAGGGACTTTGTATTGGATTGAGGCTCATCATGGAGTGGTTTGATTGATTTTCAGAGATGAATGAAAGTTCCCCTGATTCGCTGGTGCCATGTCATTGTTCTGATGGCCCATCATTCTGCAACCCATATAGTCTAAAAAATGTCCCATTGGACATGGACGATACCTTCACCCTAACCATCTCTAACCTTTTGTAAACGTAACCATCTCAAACCTTATATCTAAAGGTAACCATCTCTAACCTTATCCCTCAACGTAACCATCTCTAACCTTATATCTAAAGGTAACCATCTCTAACCTTATCCCTCAACGTAACCATCTCTAACCTTATCCCTCAACGTAACCATCTCTAACCTTATACGTAAACTAAACCATCTCTAACATTATACCTAAACTTAACCATCTCTAACCTGATACCTAAACGTAACCATCTCTAGCCTTACACCTAAACTCAACCATCTCTAACCTTACACCTAAACTTAACCATCTCAAAGCTTATACCAAAATTTAACCATCTCTAACCTTGTAAATAAAGCTTAACATCTCAAAGCTTATACCTTAACTTAAGCATCTCTTAGCTTATACTTAAATGTAACCATCTCTAACCTTATACCTGAATTTAACCACTTCAAAGCTTATACCTAAACTGAACCATCTCTAACCGTATACCTAAATGTAACCATCTCTAACCTTATACCTAAACTGAACCACCTCTAAGCTTATACCTAAACTGAACCACCTCTAAGCTTATACCTAAACTTAACCATCTCTTACCTTATACCTCGACTTAATCATCTCTAATCCTATACCTAAACTTTACTATCTCTAACCTTATACCTAAACGTAACCATCTCTAAGCTAATACCTGAACGTCTCCATCTCTAACGATATACTTAAACTTAACAATCTCTAAGCTTATACCTAAACTTAACTATCTCCCAGCATATACCTAAACTTAACCATCTCTAAGCTTATACCTAAACTTAACCATCTCTAACCTTATACCAAAACTTAACCAAGCTTATACCTAAACTTACCATCTCTAACCCTAACCCTAAACTTAACAATCTCTTTCCTTATACATAAACTTAACCATCTCTAACCCTAACCCTAAACTTAACAATCACTATCCTTATACATAAACTTAACCATGTCTAACCTTATACCTTTAACTCAACCATCTCCGACCTTATACCTAAACTTAACTATCTCTAAGCTTATACCTTAACTTCACCATATCTAACATTATACCTAAACTGAACCACCTCTAAGCTTATACCTAAACTTAACCATCTCTTACCTTATACCTTGACTTAACCATCTCTAACCCTATAACTTAACTTAACCATCTTTAACCTTATACCTAAATGTAGCCATCTCTAAGTTTATACCTAAACTTAACCTTCTATAACCTTGAACATAAACTTAACCATCGCTTACCTTATACCTAAACTTAACCATCTCCCACCTTATACCTAAACATAACCATCTCTAGCCTTATACCTGAACTTAACCACTTCTAAGCTCATACCTAAACTTAACCATCTCTAACAGTTTACCTAAATTTAACCATCTCTTACCTTATACCTGAACTTAACCATCTCTAACTTTTTACCTAAATTTAAGCATCTCTAACCTTATACCTCAGCTTAACCACATTGAAGCTTATACCTTAACTTAACCATCTCTAACCTTATACCTCAGCTTAACCACATTGAAGCTTATACCTAAACTTAACCATATCTAATCTTATACCTAAATGTAACCATCTCTAACCTTATACCTAAACATAACCATCTCTTACCGTATACTCAAACTTAACCATCTCTAAGCTTGTACCTTAACTTAACCATCTCTAACCTTATACCTAAACCATCGCTTACCTTATACCTAAACTTAACCATCTCCCACCTTATACCTAAACATAACCATCTCTAGCCTTATACCTGAACTTAACCACTTCTAAGCTCATACCTAAACTTAACCATCTCTAACAGTTTACCTAAATTTAACCATCTCTTACCTTATACCTGAACTTAACCATCTCTAACTTTATACCTAAATTTAAGCATCTCTAACCTTATACCTCAGCTTAACCACATTGAAGCTTATACCTTAACTTAACCATCTCTAACCTTATACCTCAGCTTAACCACATTGAAGCTTATACCTAAACTTAACCATATCTAATCTTATACCTAAATGTAACCATCTCTAACCTTATACCTAAACATAACCATCTCTTACCGTATACTCAAACTTAACCATCTCTAAGCTTGTACCTTAACTTAACCATCTCTAACCTTATACCTAAACCATCTCTAAGCTTAAATCTAAACTTAATTATCTCCCAGCATATACCTAAACTTAACCATCTCTTAGCTTGTACCTAAACTTAACCATGTCTAAGCCTATTCCGAAACTTATGCATCTCTAACCTTATACCTAAACTTTACCACTTCTAAGCTTATATCTAAACTTTACCACTTCTAAGCTTATATCTAAACTCACCATGTCTAACCGTATACCTAAACCAAACCATCTCTAAACTTACACTTTAACTTAACCATCTCTAACCTTAAACCTAAACTCAACCATATACCTTAACGTAACCATCTCTAACCTTCTACAGCGACTCCTCACTTAACGATCTACCTGTTAAACCACGGTTCGGACTTACGACCAGCTCTCTGACCAGTCTGTATTGTGCACAACATCGTGGCATGCGCGCTGTGTGCGCGCCGTCTCAGTGTCAAGCATCTCATTGCGCATCACCGTTCTCAGTCTCAGTCTTGTTCCTGCAGTCTGTCGGTATTCACTACACTAGCATTCACAATGGCCATGCCCCCTTACTGTGAAATAATAAGGGTTCTCGCTTATCGACCAATTAGCTTAATGACCTGGCCCTAGGAATGGAACACGGTTATTTAGTGAGGAATACCTGTACCTAAACTTCACCATATCTCAGCTTATACCTAAACATCCCCATCTCCAAGCTTATACCTGTAACTGGTGTGGTTAGGACCCAAATGCAGCACAAAGACAGGCAGGGATATTTGGTAATGTCTTTTATTTGTTTATTCGGAGACCCCGTCCATCTCCACGTCCTCCGCTAAATGGGCCATGTGATCCTCATCGGAGCAGTTGGAGACCCCGTCCATCTCCTCATCCTCCGCTAAATGGGCCACGTCCTCATCGGAGGAGGGACCCCCAGGGTGGACATCCTCCGCCTCTGAAACATCGCTGGAGGACGCAGACAAGAGAGGTGGTGGGGTCTGCGGTCGGGAGGGTTGACCCGGTCTGGAGGGCTGGTCAGGATGGCACTGATGGAACCTCCTGATGAGGGTGTGGTCCAGAATGTGCCTCGCAGGGACCCAGGACCTCTCCTCCGGGCCGTAACCCTCCCAATCCACCAGGTACTGCAGGCCTCTCCCACGCCGGCGGGAACGTAGGAGACGGCGGACAGAGAAGGCAGGACCCCCGTCAATGAAGCGCGGAGGAGGTGCCAAGGGGACCAGAGCACTCTCCCGGACTGGCTTGACCTTGGACACGTGGAAGGTGGGATGGACAGGTTTGATATTGCGTGACCCCGGCCGATAGGAGAGAGAGAAATTGAACCTTGTTAGGAAGAGCGCCCAACGGGCCTGACGGGAGTTCAGTCTCCTGGCGGACTGGATATACTCCAGGTTCTTGCGGTCGGTCCACACCAGGAACGGCAGCTGGGTTCCCTCTAGCCAGTGTCACCACTCCTCAAGGGCCAATTTGACGGCGAGAAGCTCTCTATTCCCGATGTCGTAGTTCCTCTCGGCCGGGGTTAAACGCCTGGAGAAGAAGGCGCAGGGATGAAGCTTCTGGTCGGTTCTCTGGGACAGAACAGCTCCAACTCCCACGTCTGAGGTGTCCACTTCAACCACGAACTGCCTTTCGGGGTCAGGCAATACCAGAATGGGGGCTGAAGTGAACCGTGCCTTCAGGGCCAGGAAGGCGTCGTTGGTGGCAGAGGACCACCGAAACGGCATCTTGGAGGAAGTTAGGGCTGTGAGGGGGGCAGCCACCGTGCTGTAGCCTCGGATGAACCTCCGATAGAAGTTGGCAAAACCGAGGAAGCGCTGGAGTTGTTTGCGAGTGTCCTGGGTGGACCAGGTGGTGACGGCGGAGACCTTAGTGGAGTCCATCTGGAGGGTCCCCCTCCCTACGACGTACCCCAGGAAGGAGACGGACGGGACGTGAAATTCACACTTCTCCGCTTTCACAAAGAGTGAATTCTCCAGAATTCTCCAGAAAGGCGCTGCAGGACCGTCTGGACGTGGTGGACGTGCTCAGCTTGGGATCGGGAGAAGATCAGGATGTCGTCGAGGTACACGAAGACGAATTTGTTGAGCATGTCCCTGAGCACGTCATTGACCAGGGCCTGGAAGACAGCGGGGGCATTGGTGAGACCAAACGGCATCACCAGATATTCGTAGTGACCGGAGGGAGTGTTGAACATTTAAAGTTCAGTGGAATCTCTCTCACTGAAGATAAAAAAGGTATAGAGATAAAGAGAAAGTATTGTATAAAAATGTGAGGAACATCACCACTGCTGTAGTGTCCCTTTTAGTTACTCAACCTAAGGACCATTCAGTACATTAAGCAACCGACAGTGGTCCATAGAACCTGATTTGAGAAATGCTGTTGAAAAGTAGATTGGGGAGATCATGGTGTACATATACATACGTATATCAATTCTTCACATTACCAGGGGTGCGCTGATTTACCGATGCAACTAGACCAACAATACTGGTCACATTTTAAGATAATTTTCGGAACACTAAAATGACAATTATTTTCCAAATGAAAAATTCTTGGCCAGTATTTCCAATGTAAAGTTGCCTTGTATACTGTAGGTGACATTGATTCTATTTACCTATACTAATTAGCGCTTCAAAGCAAAATATTTCAAATGTTTAATTGTCTGGAAAAAAAATATCATTGTTTTGACGTTTGCCTGCCAGAAATGGGCTCAGCACACAGAAAGCCTACATGTTCTAATGACTTTTAATTTATCCAAGTCAATAGCCAGTGAGGTGTTTAAGACAGTACTATTCTTAATCATTTCATCATGAGAGAGGCACATATGGGGGTTAGATTACAGATCGGGAACAGCTGTGTGCGCAGGTGAATGGAGTTGGACTAATGGGACAGGTAAGGAGAGGGAGGGGAAGTAGAAGAAGGCGGAGATCATGACAATACCTAAACTTAGTCATCCTAACCCTAACCTTAACCCTAACCCTAACCATAACAAATCTCCAAGCTTAAACCTAAATGTAACCATCTCGAAGCTTATACCTAAACTTAACCATCTCTAAACTTATTCCTAAACTTAACCATCTCTAACCTGAAACCTAAACTTAACAATCCCCAAATGTATTCCTTAACTTAACCATTTCTTACCTGAAACCTAAACTTAACAATCTCTAACTGGAAACCTAAACGTAACCATCTCTAAGCTTATACCTAAACTTAACAATCCCCAAACTTATTCCGAAACTTAACCATCTCTAACCTGAAACCCAAACTTAACCATCTCTAAGCTTATAACTGAACTTAACCATCTCTAATCTTGAACCTAAACTTAACAATCTCTAACCTTATACCTAAACGTAACCAATTCGACGCTTATACCTAAACGTAACCATCTCTTACCTTACAGCTAAACTTAACCATCTCTAACCTTATACCTAACTCAGCCATCTATAACTTTATACCTAAACTTTACCATATCTAGCCTTACACATTAGCTTAACCATCTCTAACCTTATACCTAAACTTAACCATCTCTCACCTTATACCTAAACTTAACCATCTCTAAGCTTATAAATGAACTTAACCATCTCTAACCTTGAACCTAAACTTAACAATCCCCAAACTTATTCCTAAACTTAACCATCTCTAACTTGAAACCTAACTCAGCCATCTATAACTTTTTACCTAAACTTTGCCATATCTAGCCTTAACCTTAACTTAACCATCTCTAAGCTTATAACTGAACTTAACCATCTCTAACCTTGAACCTAAACGTAACAATCCCCAAACGTATTCCTAAACTTAACCATCTCTAACCTGAAACCTAAACTTAACCATCTCTAAGCTTATAACTGAACTTAACCATCTCTAATCTTATACCTAAACTTAACAATCTCTAACCTTATACCTAAACTTAACCATCTCCCACCTTATACCTAAACTTAACCATCTCTAACCTTCTACCTAAATGTAACCATCTCTTACCTTAAACCTAAACTTAACCATCTCTAAGCTTATAACTGAACTTAACCATCTCTAACCTTGAACCTAAACTTGACAATTCCCAAACTTATTCCTAAACTTAACCATCTCTAACCTAAAACCTAAACTTAACAATCCCCAAACTTATTCCGAAATGCAACCATCTGTAACCTTAAACCTAAACTTAACCATCTCTAAGCTCATAACTGAACTTAACCATCTCTAACCTTGAACCTAAACTTAACAATCCCCAAACTTATTCCGAAACTTAACCATCTCTAACCTGAAACCTAAACTTAACAGCCTCTAACCTTATACCGAACTTAACCATCTCCCACCTTATACCTAAACGTAACCACTTCTACACTTATACCAAACGTAACCAACTCTTACCTTAAACCTAAACTTAACCATCTCTAACCTTATACCTAAACCCCACCATCTCTAACCTTGAACCTAAACTTAACAATCTCTAACCTTATACCTAAACGTAACCAATTCTACGCTTATACCTAAACGTAACCATCTCTTACCTTACAGCTAAACTTAACCATCTCTAACCTTATACCTGACTCAGCCATCTATAACTTTATACCTAAACTTTACCATATCTAGCCTTACACATTAGCTTAACCATCTCTAACCTTATACCTAAACTTAACCATCTCTCACCTTATACCTAAACTTAACCATCTCTAAGCTTATAAATGAACTTAACCATCTCTAACCTTGAACCTAAACTTAACAATCCCCAAACTTATTCCTAAACTTAACCATCTCTAACTTGAAACCTAAACTTAACAATCTCTAACCTTATACCTAAACGTAACCATCTCTTACCTTACACCTAAACTTAACCATCTCTAACCTTATACCTAACTCAGCCATCTATAACTTTTTACCTAAACTTTGCCATATCTAGCCTTAACCTTAACTTAACCATCTCTAAGCTTATAACTGAACTTAACCATCTCTAACCTTGAACCTAAACGTAACAATCCCCAAACGTATTCCTAAACTTAACCATCTCTAACCTTAAACCTAAACTTAACCATCTCTAACCTTATACCTAAACCCCACCATCTCTAAGCTTATACCTAAACTTAACCATCTCTAACCCTGAACCTAAACTTAACAATCTCTAACCTTATACCGAACTTAACCATCTCCCACCTTATACCTAAACTTAACCATCTTTAACCTTATACCTAAACGTAACCAGTTCTACGCTTATACCTAAACGTAACCATCTCTTACCTTACACCTAAACTTAACCATCTCTAACCTTATACCTAACTCAGCCATCTATAACTTTATACCTAAAATTTACCACATCTAGCCTTACACCTTAACTTAACCATCTCTAACCTGATACCTAAACATAACCATCTCTGTCCTTATACCTAAACATAACCACCTTACATTTAAAGTTCAGTGGAATCTCTCTCACTGAAGATAAAAAAGGTATAGAGATAAAGAGAAAGTATTGTATAAAAATGTGAGGAACATCACCACTGCTGTAGTGTCCCTTTTAGTTACTCAACCTAAGGACCATTCAGTACATTAAGCAACCGACAGTGGTTGCTGATTTACCGATGCAACTAGACCAACAATACTGGTCACATTTTAAGATAATTTTCGGAACACTAAAATGACAATTATTTTCCAAATGAAAAATTCTTGGCCAGTATTTCCAATGTAAAGTTGCCTTGTATACTGTAGGTGACATTGATTCTATTTACCTATACTAATTAGCGCTTCAAAGCAAAATATTTCAAATGTTTAATTGTCTGAAAAAAAAATATCATTGTTTTGACGTTTGCCTGCCAGAAATGGGCTCAGCACACAGAAAGCCTACATGTTCTAATGACTTTTAATTTATCCAAGTCAATAGCCAGTGAGGTGTTTAAGACAGTACTATTCTTAATCATTTTGGATTCTATTTTCGTGCTTTTTTTTTTTTTTTTTCCACAAAAGAGGAACAGGCTCAATTCCATCACACCGGGACGATATAGAGATGGAAAGCAGCTGCTGCGTGGTGATAGGCTGGTTGCCAACTGGGCAGAGTGTGGCGCTCTCACACCAAGATGACACCGGCGCTCAATCAGAGCTCCTCTGTAACCACTGGCACAAAGTGTGTATGTGTGTGTAATTGTAGGCGTGTGTCTGTATACACATTATTAAATGTTTGCATGTTAGTGTGTCTGAATATCTCTCGAAACACAGTAGGAATTATGTATTGGGGTGTTTCTGTGTATGTGTTTGAATGTAAAATATGTATTTGTGTGTGAGTGTATGTGTATGTGTGTGTGTGTGAGAGGAAGAGAGAGAGAGAGAGAGAGAGAGAGAGAGAGAGAGAGAGAGGGAGGGAGAGTATAGATGAATTTATATACATTTTATTATTATGTACACCTGTATGTATGTATATGCAATACATTTTAATTTTTACTTAACTTTTCTACTTTTACCTTTTATCTTAATTTTTTTACCTTTTATATATGCTGTATATATATATAAAAAATGTATATATATATATTTTTTTTTTCAGACTGTCAAGCTGTTTTTTATAAATCCTAACCGTCTGTAGACATGCACCAATAATCACTATGACATTTCTTGACATGTGAATGTGAATGTAAATGCACCTGGCAAAATAAAGTAATTCAGATTTTTATTCTGAGATACAGAGAGATCTTCAGAATGGGCAGGGTTTGAGTGCAGTTATGCCCCCCCCCCCCATTCTTTCTTGTTTTCATTCCAATAAAATCGTTAATAAAATCGTCAGAGGGAGAGAAAAAAAAAAAAGATTTCCAGTACAACTGAAACACAACTTCCGACTTAAACAGAAACACTTTCAACTGCTTCCCAGAACTTATGAGAATTGGAGGGAGATGCAGCGAAAACACAGAAACTGAGGAAGACACACGGAACTGCTGTCTGGGGGGAAGCCAGGTTGCAAAACAGACCACACACACACACACACACACACACACACACACACATACATACTACCTCGAACATATATCCCCTCCTCTGTTCATCTAGTAGCAAGCAGCTTGTTAGTCAGTGTGAAAAAGAACCATGGAGTTGTGTGTGCATTTCTGTACGTGTGTGTGTGTGTGTGTGCGTGTGTATGTCTGTCTGTGTGTGTATGTGTGTGTGTATGTGTGTCAGGCACACACATGCTTACATGTCTGCTTGAGTGTGATTAGGACACGTGATGAGTTTGTTTTACTATACTTGTGAGGACCAAGATCTCAAGCACATGCTGAAGACTGGTGTGGGCTGAGGGGTGAACTGGTGAACGAAAAATGGTAAGTAAATACGAATGGAATAGGGTTGGGGGGGGGATTAAATTCTGCCATTCTGCAGTTCTCAGCACCCGTAAAACCCCAAAATACATCTCTCTCTCACGCTCTCTCTCTCTGTCTCCCTGCTCCTTCCCACTCCGCTCTCTCCAGGGTTTGGCAGAGTGTTCTGGCAGGTTTGGGGTAGAGAGGATTTGTCTGTAAGTCACTCAGCCTTTATGTAATAGCCGTACGCTCCGTTCCAGCGAGGCGTCAGCAGAGATGTGAGGGAATCTAGTTGCAAGCCGGCCCTCACTTTGACGACTGCTTCTTCTGCCACTGGGGGGGGGGGTCCTGGAAAAGACGAGGGAGGGAGAAAGAGAGGGAGAGAGCGTCACAATATGGGGTTCTATTTAAAAGAGAGATATACAGAAAAGAGAAATAGGCAGAAATGCAGACTAATGAGCTTCTCTGTGGCTGACAAGATAGGTTTAGCTTGTCCTATTATTCAAATTATCCAAATCATTCAGTCAAAATGTAAAGGGACTTGTCCCCCTGCCATCTGTGATTTTACTCCTTAACATGTGGGCGTCAGAACATTATTACCCTAAAAAAGCCAAATGATGCAGCGCAAACACACTGATCTAGAAAGAGAGATAAATTGATGAGGACTAGAAGATGCAAAGGGCGGATTTCTCAATCACTATAGGCTCCCGCTGCAGCCACACTGTACCTCCTCTCATCATCCTCTTCATGTACTTGGTCACTGATTGAGTATAATATTAATTTTAATGAAATTAATTTGGCATATTTTCATTATTATTATTATAATTATTATTATTATAATTATTATAATAATTATTATTGTTGTTGTTGTTGTTGTTTTTGTTGTTATTGTTATAATTATATATATTTTTTTGTTTTGTGTTGTTTTTTGCCTTGCACTTTCAGTTTCATGTTGCGCATGAAAGGTATGATCCAAATAATATTATTATTATTATTATTATTATTATTATTATTATTATTATTATTGTTGTTATTATTTATTATTATTATTATTATTATTATTATTATTATTATTATTATTTTGTATTAATCTAGTTTATACTGTAATGTTATAATGACCTGGTAATAATATTGATATTGACTGCGCAGTTCATCTATATAATGTATGTAGCCTATGGAAAGACACGATTAAAAGCTTTGTGGACCTAGACTGAAATTAAGAAAATACCAATAACTATTTCTTGTTTGTTTAGGAAACGTTTTTCACCTGATGAGCATCATCCAAAACAAAACAACAGACTGTGTAACTGCAGATAGCGGGTCATCAGATAATTTCCTTGAAAGGAATAAAACACAAACAATTTCACGACTGCATATGTTAGTTATCAGAATTACTTGTTTCATGGATCTATCATTATGTTACTAATTGATGCTACTCCGAACAGTCTTTTTTATTTTATTATTATAACTTGATTGTTGTACTTGTCTGATGTCTACGGTGGCCCTGAAGCGCAAATCACAACAGCAAATAACAAAACGCAATAACGAATCAAATCCGCCAGTAATCAAATACAATGTGTATTGAAAGATCCAGACTTCTCTCCAAAATGTACTGTTACTTCAAGCAGCAACATGTAACTTTTGGTATTTTGGATTGGGTGCCCCTATAGTTTCTCAGTGCAATTGCACTTTTACACCACTGTCATAAAACTCAGTCCGGTGTCCGAAAAGAATTAATTTTACCAGACAAATTTGAACCTTATCGGTCATGTTTCAATAACAGTCTATGTTACAAATGCAGATATAATGTACACCTAGATTACAGCGCCCCTTGCGTGGACCTCTCCACCTCAGCAGGCACTCAGCCCACGGCTAACCCGGAGAAAGGGTGTGGGGATCGGCCCCCTGCTACCGGTTTAGCTACCAGATGTGCTCAGCCTGGCAGATCGGCTCCGTAATGTTAGATTTCCCACACTTATAACAAACCAAATGTCATGACAACCATTTCTGAGTGAAGCGAGCTACAGTTGATTTTGTAGAGAGGTCTGCAGCTCACGTGCGCGACCACGCAGACACAAATCTAATCAAATCGATATCTACATTTCTATATCTACCATATGAGAATGCCTTGAGTGACATGCGCAGTGGCCAGTACTTACTTACGTGAGGTTCAGGGGGCGACCGGACCTGATGACGTCCCCTAAATCATCCAATCAGCGACGATCCTCCTTGTTGATAGACACCCACCTTTTCTGGTAGCAGTTTGTATTGTTGTGTTTTCTGATTCGGTGTCGTGTTTTGTTAGTTTGTCGTTGTGACTTCAGGGCCACCGTAGATGTCCCTGTTCCCTGTTTTGTATCCTGTACCTGGTTATTCAGGTTGTAGAAGAATCCAGAAATAAAATGTATTTTACATTTCTCAAGAAGGCAGTATAGAGAGAGATGGTGATACACGATGGTGTTATCAGGGTGTTGGCATAAATAGGAATAAGTGGATTCAGCAGTTTATGATGGGTTATTTGTGTTACAGCTGAAATATGACTGTAACTTGTCGCTTACATGTGAATGTATTTATCCTTCCAATCCTAGTGTTACTCATACAAGGTACAGTTGGGGCTGTGGGGCTTTTAAATATGCTTGATCTGGTATGATAGGAATAGAATGTTGTATTTAGTCTGGTCTGATGTACAGTATTGGACCACAATTAGCATTAGCTAATTTTCATCTGCAGATGAAAAAAGAGCTAATTGACAAATAATACATCTGTAACAATGACAAAGCTCCTCGTACTCCCTGGGACTGGGTCATGCTCCTCGGGGCTGGGCGTGGGGGTTGCTCCATGGCCCTCTGGCTTCTCTGAGGGTCTTCTGTGGCCGCAGGGCAGGGTACCCGGGGATTTCCTGCAGCTGAGCGGTGTTCGGGCGGGCTGTGGAGTTCCGGGGGTCTTCGGGGCCCCTTCCGCTGCTTGGAGGCGCCGCGACATAATACCGACCGTCTACACCAGTACCAATGGGGATAAGTCATGTGCACTCACTGGTGGACAGCTTACACACACACACACACACACACACACACACACACACACACGTAAATGTTGTTTGTTTCTATGTTTACTTGTTTCACCGTGGTGATTCTCCCCCTCTTGAAGTAGTGATCAGTTATTTATAGACCCAAACATGATAAATAGTTCTCCAAAGAGGGGGGTTGGTGGTGGCTCTCCATAACCAAAAACTGTGCTCTTGTCATTCTACAGGTCGTCCACAGGACAGAGTTATTGCAGCAGTTCTTGATGATTTAAGAATTAATAAAGAGTTGCAGGTTGAGAACTTGAACTCCACTTGCAGACTAACTCTGTCCTGGATGCAATGGCATACAAATACTATGTGTTGTATGCCAGCATGCTGAAAGCACAGGTTAAAAAAAATAAATTAAATAAATTAGAAAAAAAACAACAACAAAAAAACAACAATGACAAAACAGTGAGGAGCAGACCATCTACATCAAACAAACATGGAACGATTCAAATACCAACCATTAGCATTCAACAGATTAAACTTATTGTGCTGTGCTGATATTAAAAGATCATAAAAATCACATTGGAAACTAGCAAAATAAAAGTTTAAACAAACAAAATAAAATATTCTATAATGTTCTAAAATAAATAAACTATTCTATTTTCTATTGATTTATTGATTCTTTTCTTGATAGGATCCCTCCCTTCCCTCAGACTGAGACATTTAGCTTCATATTGAGCTGCTACCACACAGCGGCTGTGGGTGGGGGGTTCTCCTCTTCACTGGGAATAGCCTCAGCTACTTAATATGTATACTTTTACCTCTCCCTCTCAAACGCTCCACATATTATATCCTAAAGAATCCAAATCAATGAAATCTATGATTTGCTCCCAATTATCTGTGGAAACTGGAGTACAGCGCCAACATCTGCTGACAACCTCCAGTGTTACAATCCCCAATTTTTTAAATTCTGTCCCTCCATGTCAATAGTTCTATTTTCTTTACTATGAGTGCCCAAATTAACCTCAGTGCACTTGCTTTCAACTGCAGCCACCAAACAATTAAGAACTCTGTTGTGACGCTAAGCCTACAACCGGACAAAATGTGCTTCAGTGGTTCAGGTTCATGTTAGGCAGAGCTGGAAGCTTCAAGGAGGAACGTAATGACTGGAATGCTCCATAAATCTGGCCAGCCACGCCTCCTCGATGACACTTTCCCAGTTCATCCACAGACTTTGTTTTGCCTGTGAACCTGCCCTTGCACCCCTACCAGCTTCCTTCTGCTGCTGAATCAGACCAACAACAATCTGCCTCCTCTCTATAGCCTTGCTCCAAGATTTCCACGCATTATCTTGACCTCCTGCCCTCCCCCTCTAAACCGGATCTACTATGTCATTGTTTTCAAGTGCTCGCTGGACTGCATCCCTCCGATGCATTCACTAGCACTCCAACATTATCTCTAACCTCACTTTAGCACATCTAAATATCTCTGACTAGTCACTGGCAGCTCTCAAATCTCCTTACCTATCGGGCTACACTACTTAAACGAAGTGGCACTCCCAACCATTTCCCTAATGGACTAGACTTTATTCTTCTCAAAGTCTTCCACTTTAATGAAAGCAATCTCAAACTATACTGTCAGCCATATTATAAGAGGTAACAATCTAAACTGCAGGCACCACAATTGCACTCCACCAGGCAATAATGACTCTGCCATTTTAAGCTTAACAGGTGGCCAAGCAGTTGTGAGCTGCTTGCAGAGGTTTTTTTTTTTACAGCCTCAGATTATAATGGCTGTCTATGGAAAAATGCCTCTTTTGGCATTTTTTTTGTCGCACCCTGCAAGTCAAGTGGCTTCAATACCGTGAAGGGGTTGAATGTTGATCTCCTGGATGTGATCGGTCTGTTTTACACAGTGTATGACCTGATGGATGAGGGGCAATCCATGGCATATTTCAATTAAGTGGTGTGCTACCCATAACAGAGCTTAGGCTTGAGCTTTCTTATATCATTTCTTATTATATCTTTTGCCTGCTGGCTAGAAAACAACACAGAATCACATTTTAGCTTGCATGTCTTTGTGATGCAGGAAAAATACTAACTCGGTTTGACAGTCCATCCATGACAAGAGAACTATGCATACAGTATGTTTTCAAGGCAAACATATTAAACAGCTGTCGATTATACGGATCACAACATGAAGGTGTAAGATGGTGGTTTCCATTGATGGTTGGGAAAAGTCTGTCTTTCGCCCAAATCAACACAGAGGTTGAGCCAAACTCATCAGAAATATTTGATATGAATGTCAAGTCCTGACTTTGTTTCCAAGGCATTTACAGAAAATACTCTCAATTTCTCAGTTTTTCTCAATTGTGTATGTTTACTGAAAAAATACCTCATATCCTCAGAACTCTACACACAAATCCAGAAACCAAAAGAAAAACTCAACAAATCACCTGCAAAATGAAACTCTGCATTCAAAACAATGTTATGTCTTCTCAAAATGTTCATAAATCTGCCTGCCGCATGGCACCAGAGTGGCGTTTTCAGGGCCCTCTGACATGGAGACACAGGCAGAGATGTTGCAAACATACAAGTTTATTGGAGAGAGTGGCAAGATGTAAAAAGCCAGAAGCAGATGGACACATGTCATGACAGCCACCCTGATCCTGGGCCCAATTACCTAGACCCAAGGCAGGTGTTGCACCACCCCCACACCACAGGTATATACACCGATTAGCCATAACATTAAAACCACCACTAATAACAACTAATATTGTGTTGCTCCCCCTCGTGTCCCCAAAACAGTCCGACCCGTCGAAGCATGGACTCCACAAGACCTCTGAAGTTGTCCTGTGGTATCTTGCACCAAGACGTTAGCAGCAGATCCTTTAAGTCCTGTAAGTTGCCAAGTGATGCCCCCATGGATCAGGCTTGTTGTTCTAGCACATCCCACAGATCCAATCAGATTGGACCCTAACCCCGCCCATCCACATGATGTAGAAGAAATTGTGATTCTTCAGACCAGGCCACCTTCTTCCATTGCTCCATGGTCCAGTTCTGACGCTCACGTGCCCATTGTAGGCGCTTTCGGTGGTGGACAGGGGTCAGCATTGACACTCTGACCGGTCTGTGGCTAGGCAGCCGCATATGAAGCAAGCTGCTAAGCATTGTGTGTTCTGACACCTTTCTTTCTTGCTTTTCTTTAAACCAATTTGTGCTAGAGTCGCTCTTCTGTGGGATAAGACCAGACGGGCTGGACTCCCCACGCGCATAGATGAGCCCATGGGCGCCCATGACCCTGTCGCCAGTTCACAAGTTGTCCTTCCTTGGACCACTTTTGGTAGGTACTAAACACTGCATACCTGAAACACCCCACAAGACCTGCCTTTTGGAGATGCTCTGACCCATTCGTCTGGTTATCAAATTTGATCCTCGTTAAAGTTGCTCTGACCCTTACACTTGCCCATTTTTTCCTGCTTCCAACACATTAACATCAAGAACTGACTGTTCACTTGCTGCCTAATATATCCCACCCCTTTACAGGTACCATTGGAATGAGATGAGCAATGTTATTCACTTTACCTGTCAGTGGTTTTAATGTTGTGGCTGATCGGCTGGTGTATAAAGAAGAGGTAATGTGTATGAAGAGGAGAAGAACAGCAGAGAGCATGAAGCACTTCAAAACCGAACTGGCGAAGCAATAATGAATAGCTATGTAGCTGTAGGTGCTTTGTGAAATACATTAGAAGCCTTGGAATGAGACTTCAATTCGATTTTTGAACAAAACATTGTATGAACACCATTTCACTCCCCACTCACTCCCGCATTTTGAGAGTATGCAAGCATGCTTTGTGTTGTCTGACTCCTGTAGGACATGCTAGTCCTTTAAAGAAAAGTATTCACATGAAGGACACAGTTGAGCTTAGCATGGCAGTCGTGTAAGCATAGCCTGTGACCTGTCAGCGTAAATAAGATGGATGGCTCAAAGAGACCCTGGGAAAGAACACATATGAAAGCCTTATTCTTCACATATGGCACATTAAGCATTTCCCTGCTTGTTTTATGGCTGGTTTAATTTTTTCTAATCTGTCAGAATATCAATTTGTCCATGTCGCTGCCAAGATGCAGTGTAGAGGACTCCATCACCCATCCACAGAGACAGCCTGCCTGGACAAGGCATTGTGCTGGATACTAGTCACCAGAAACTGATATGGGGAGATAAACAGGTGGATTGATGGAACTGATATGGAGGAGGGAGGGATAGAAAGGGCAAACTGAGTCTGAAAAAACTGATTAAGGGCGTGTTAAAGGGAGAAAAAGACATAATGAGAGAGAAGACAGGCTGTTTTAAAGACAAGTCAAAGATACGGTTTTGGGTTTCCATGAATCAGTTATTTCAGATATGTTTTATATGTTACTGTTGGTTGTTTGTGGTTAAGGGGAAGTTTGCTATTTTTCAACCCAGGCCTTATTAAAATGATGGTTCCCATAATTTATAACTGTTCAGGGTTCAGAGCACAATCTCGCTGAATGCTTTACTACTGAGAAACTTACTGCTCTGCTGCAACTTGTCACTGTGCTTAAATTCAGTCCAACACAGAAGATATTTAAGCGTTAAAATAAACCCCCGTTAAATCTCCTTTTCGAACATGGGAAACTGGTATTATGATCGCCATGTGTCTTTGTGTATTTTCTGAACATGCTTTAAGTAATTGTAATGTCATGTTTTATTTAATATTAATATTTGCAATTGTCCGATACATCAAGAACCCAATGTTGGCTATGGTAGGTTGCCAGTAGGAAGCAGTGGAACTTCCTGTTTCTAGTCTCTTATGTTCTGATAGCCAAAACAGCTGATTTGCAGATATGCAAAGGTGTCAATAAAACCTTGAAAAACCTGATGAAATGGAGTTTGCAACCTTTTTTCTGAAATACAACATATAAAGAATTTGGACCTGAAACGGTATATCTGATTGAACTATTAAATCAGAGGATCATTACAAAGGGTATTAAAAAGGAGAAATAAATAACCATATTGGCAATTTCAAGAAATTGATTGCTTTCTATAAGTAAGACTATATGGTTCAACTGCATCTCTCCTCTCCTTCTGCCGTGGATCCCATCTGGAGAGGGGGAGACTCAAAGCTCTGAAAGATGGACAGACAGTGGCTTAGAGAGATAGAGAAACAGAGAATCAGAGGAATAGAGTGGGCTTCCCTGCACCTCTAAAACCCCAAAGTTAAAAACCCCTCCACAGTGAAACGATGATTATGCACTATTCAGCAGAAAAAATGGAAATAAGTCCTGTAATTCCACCAAGGGGCCAGGATGCTAAAGAGCTAATTTGACAGAACAAGTATAAGAGAGAAAAAAAGAATTTCTTTAATAACTTCTGGATTTAGCGGGAGAAGAACAGGAGGATACCTGGGATAAAGCAGAGGTTTGGCTGAATCCAATAAATCACTGCTATGGGATTATTAACACAACCATGAGTCACTGGGCCTTATAAATACCCATATGAAGACATTGCTAGGGCACTGAAATGTGTCATTTTCACTCACAACAGTAGGGAAAGTAAGAAAAACCATTTAAGTTGTATGCAATTTATTTGTCAGCTTATGAGGAAAAAAAAAAAGACAAATCTGTATCTCACAAAGTAGCAAGACAGGGAGGCTATTTTCTCCTTGAGTTGTTCAGAAAGGGAATACGCCTTATTAGCCTCTGCAACACACAGAGCGTTATTTGGTTATGCACTGAAGCCTAAAACAGAGTCGGCGTTTAAAGTCCCTTCGTCCCACCATTTCACTGAGCGATTACCGCTGTCAGACCTTCAGCAGACCAGACAGGACACGGACACGGACACGCACACCACACACAGCTTATGTGCACAAACGACAAACATTTAGCCAACTACACACAGATAAAGATAAAGACATTCGGTCATACACACTAACCATATTTCCGAGCACATTAACTTGTACTTGCACACACAATCATGTATTGCAGGCACACACACACATAAAACACCTGTCTTTCTGAAACCCCTCAGAGCACCTGTCTTACCGCCACGCCACACCTCGGTATGCTATCATTCTTGGAAAGGAACCTCCTTAAGATTCTGGGCCATAAAAGGCAGGCACAGACCGAACCATTAAAAGGCTGCTGCAGGCGCTGGGATGGATCTATCGCTCCCAGCAAAGGGAAACGTTCTCAGGCCATTAGTCTAACGCTCGGATTTTTAGACAACAGGAAAGGAGCTGCCAATGGAAATGGCCGTTTTAGTCTTTGTGATGCAAATGCTACAAATGAGAGGTCTGCGGCGGACCCAGCCAAAGCCATTTGTGGGATGAATGAAAACGAACAAAACTAAAGTAACTAAGCGTAGTCAGCGAGTTGTGCTCTGAAGCAGCAGACAGATGGCCGGTGTTCCCTCCATCCCCTCCTCCCTCTCTCTTTCATCAACAAACACCGGTAAAAAAACAACAGTTAAATTAAAAAAGAAACACATAAACCAGCAACAACAAAGCTTGGCACCTGAGGATATTCCAGTTTGGTGTTTTCCTTAAGTCCTCTTCAAGGACTCCCACTAAATTTTTTATTTCTCTGCAGACAGTGCCATTTTTCGGCTGAGTTCCAGCAGCAAGGCTCATAAACATCTTGCTCCAAGAATAAAGGCCTCGTGGCCTATGAGTCTAGTCTCGGGGGAAGAGAAAGAGAGACAGAGAGAGAGAGAGAGCGAGAGAGAGAGACAGAGAGAGAGAGAGAGAGAGAGAGAGCGAGAGAGAGAGACAGAGAGAGAGAGAGAGAGAGAGAGACAGAGAGAGAGAGAGAGAGAGAGAGAGAGAGAAAGAGAGCGAGAGGGTAACCGGGCATCATGAACCAGGATTCTGATTGGAAGAGACATTCATAGAAGAGAGAAACAGAGAAAGAGAGAAACATCCAGGAACGCAGACTAATGAGCTGCTCTGTGGTTGACAAGATAAGTTTGTTATTCTGTTATTCTAATTACTAAAACCATTAACACACAGTGTTCCATGCCTCTCCACCAATGGCTTCTCAACGAGTGGGCTGCATTGTTTAATAACTGAAAAATGAGTGTCAGGGCCTTTTGTCATTACCATTTTTTTCTGGGAGACACAAATCTTACAGTATACTAATCTAAAACGAACAAAAAAGCTACAGTATTTTACAACTATGTTAAAACAATTAGGCATGCAGGGGCTCAACAAAATGCATAGTGGATAAATGCCACTGAAGTGCATGTTCAAAAGTACCACAACTAAATCAGCACCTCTGTGATCCAGTCTCAACAAAAACAACATGCTGTGAGCATCACAGAGCTGGAATTTAGAACAACTTGTATCCAAGGCCAATGCACGAAGACACATTACCTGGTCTGAGGAGGCCAAAACCTGGAGCCATGAGCAACGGCAAAAATGAATAGGGTCTAATGTTCATCTCTCAACCCATTTACTACATCCACATGGGTTTACGTTTGGAGAACCTCAAAAGGCCTTCAACTAACAATGTCTGTTGCCAACTGTTGGGGAACTGTTGGAGTAACAGTATGGGCAGCCATCTTGTGGGAGTCATCGGGTCCGAAACACCACTGAAAGACCTTCACGGGAAGCTCTGGATTGGCAGAGTGTGAAGTACATTTCCATCTCCTTCATCCTTCAAAGAACTGGAGGACCTTATTCTTGAGGGATGGTGCAATATCCAACAAGAGACAGTCCGGATCTTGTATCACAGAGTTCCAAGAGGGATTGCAGCCTTTCTGAAGGCAAAGGGTGGACCTACTCCATATTTGGTCCTTGATATTATTATATTGCTATATGTTTCTGTTATTTTGTCCACTATATGCCCCTCCTTTACCTGGGTCTTTTTTGTGTGTCAACTGATGAACGTCTCACTGATTTTTATCGCCGTGAACTAGGCCTAGACATCGGAGAAGTGGAAATCAAAGTTGTTTCTGGTGAAAAGAAAATCAAACGTCCGCTGGATGCTGGAGGCAAGGGAGCTGATCGATACGCATCAAATAGACAGGGTTTTTTTCTTTCGGAGCACAGAGGGTTACTCCAAATGACTTACACCACTTTGCCTCACCCATCTCTTTCATCGCATCTCTCCATCTCTGTCTCTCTATTTTTCTTTCCCACATACACACTCTTCCTCACTGTACTTTTGCAAGGGGGTGATTTCCTCCTCGACATTCATGTGTCGATAACCTCCCTCCACATTAATTCCTCTGCAGATTTATGTGAGAGTATGAAATGAAATCCCCTCACACTCCAGACTTGCATTAAACTGCCTCCTTCAAAAGGATGAGAGTAAAAGAGAGTTCTATTGAGAAAGTGTCAGAACGCAGAGCCCGTTTGCGAGTTAATCGTACATGAGGCTTAGCCTCCTTTTCTCACATGTGTTATGTGACCCAAGCTGTCAGATGCTGGGGGTAAAGGGAAAGGGAAAAATAAGGTGAGAGAGTACAGACGCTTTCACATGTGACTCGTGACTTTTTGCAAGGCAAGTCGGCTGGAAATGGGCTCCTTGAAGATAAAAATAAAAAATGGTTAAGCTGCAGACTTCACTCTTTAAACAGTTAGAGCTTTCTGCATAGGTGCAACACTGCTGTACCTTTACTATCAGAAGGGACCCAAGGAAAGTTTTAAGTTGGATGAGTCGTTCACACTTTCAAATTAAACGTCTGCAATTTTCTTTCCTCAGAGGAAACTTAGTGTCCTTCAAATAACCACACAAGACCCTCTCTCCGAACCAAATCATGACAAAAGTCCTAATTATTAGAACTATTATTAGAATTATTAGCAGTCAACAACCTCACCTTCATAAATATATAATACCATAATACCATATATTAGATAATATATGTAATTAATAATACATGGGAATGTTAATGATTTGCTCCATACTTTGAGTTGTTTTTTCAAACAGCTGACTGTGGCTTTAAGAGAAGGAACGTTAGTGAGACTGATGAATCAGCGTAGCATTCAGCAGCCAAACAGATGTTGTTTCCCTCCTGTTAGGAGAGAAATGCCTACAGTGTCCTGCACGGGACATTTGGCACCCTGATGTCTGTCATTATTCATCGTGAGAAGGTTTCCAATAACAAGGGCAGACAGGGGGCATCTTTTGAGCACATTATCCACAGGGAGATGCGTACATAATGCATGGTGCTGCGGTGTCGCACCAGAGGTAGCCATTGCCAAAGCTCAGCGTAGTTTTGCCTGGATAGCTCTTCAGACGCTCCAAGAGCAGTGGAAGGGTTTGAGACAGTCAACGGGGACGCTCGCACCTCTGGACATTTAGCCTCGGGAAGCAACGGGAAAAGTTAGATTAAGGCCCGCAGGTGGCGGCAGTCGTGTTGATGTAAGGTGCTTTCAAAGTTGGGAAATTTAATATCATTGCTCTGCCTATTTCAAGATAAAAAGGATATGAAAGAGATGCTCTCCATATCAATCAAATGTAATTAAGAGGGCTGTTTACAAAATGCCAACCATCTGTTGCCTCCATAAATGTGTGGATATGTCTGGGCTCACGGCTGAACCTCAAAAAAGAGCTTTGGTTTTCAGAGGCCTCTGTTGTAGGTACAACAAAATAACAATGTTTATCCACATCTTCAAGGTCTCCAACAAATCAAAAGCCACTCCATATGGGCTGTCTAATATATGAACTCATGTACACTACCCATTCAATCCCAAATAGAACTCTCAAATTTCTCTCTGTACTCGAGAGCAAATTCAGGCAATAAGTGGAGGCAGGATAATCACCAAAAGTGAAAAGGAAAAACAGATTTCATCTCTGTGTGACCAGTGTGGAGATGGTGACAGGCTGCAGGGCCGCAATGCAGGGCTAGAGAGGGGATCGACTAGCCGAGCTCCTATGGAATATCCCTTTATTCTGTATGAGATGGAACCCAACATGCTCTAGTGACCTATGGGGGCTGGACGGATGAGGATGGGCAGAAGCAAGGAATCAGTTCCCTGCTTCTGCCCATCCTCATCAGAGACCCTATCTCACATCTCTTATGCAGTTGGCTTTCATGTGCACAAACAAACACGCACACTTCCCCAACAAATGAAGAGATTAAGGAACAAAAAGATCAGTCCAAATGAGAACATGACAGGCGTTCTAAGCACTCCGATAATCCGAGGAGGAGGGAAGACAAAAAAGTGCAATTAAAAAGCCTTCATTATCTTGGCATTATCGATTATCGTCTTCGTCATGGCCTAATTGAACAGATTTTTTTTACCTTAGACATTTGTTTCCCATTGTCCCCTGAGCACCTTCTACTTTTTTTTTTTTTTTTTTTACACACACAGCACCGAGCACCCAGCGTTCCCCCTCTGCTCCCTCAAAATGAAGAGATTATTCTGAGCCACTGTTGGCCTACCACAGATTTCATGTTTTCACTCCAGGACTTCCCTCCGTCCAGCTGCTTATATTCAGATGCATGTGGCGCTAAATGTGGCATTAATGGATCCCAGGAGAGAGGGATACGACAGTGACGACTTTGTTAAGGGGGACATGCTGTATGTGTGAACAGATCATCCCTTCTATAAATATAGGATGTAATCCATCCCCAAGGTCCAAAGCCTGGAAGCTGTGTATGTCTGCATGACATACAGCAAAAAGATAGAGAGGGAGAGGGAGGAGTGTAAGAAAGAAAGACTCAAACAAAAGGATGGAACTGGGCTGGAAAATACATAAACTATTGACCTTTCTATCGTAATGCTCCTTTTGGAGGAGTGGGTGAATCAGAAGAAAATCAACTTTATCTGAAGAAAGATTTTCAGTTACAAACATGAGTGCATAGATGCTGGGAATGGGGGTTAATGAGGAAATATCTAAAGCTGTAAATGGAGCTGGGAGCTTTCTTTTGTTTTTCAAACAACATACAAATATAATAAGAAACCAAACACACACACACACACACACACACACACACACACACACACACACACACACACACACACACACACACACACACACACACACACACACACACACACACACACACACACACACACAGGTAAAGGGATAGTCCTAAAATAGCCCTGACTCAACTACAGTGAATAATAGCAGCTACTCTAAGAAGGTTTTTTAATCAGTGCCATGTTCCTCTGCTTGATGAGGCGCTGGTTTGGGATCAGTTGGTGAATAAATACTTTTTACTTTGAGAGCAGATGGTCCGCACCGAAGCTCCTGTTGACAGGTAGCTTATAGCGGGTTTCCTTAGCTGTTGTTTTCACACACACACACACACACACACACACGTACGCACGCGCGCGCACACACACATGCATGCACGCACACACACAAATACACATGCACACGTACACTGCAATGGAATTAAGCTCTAATTGGGAGCCAGAAGGATTTGATAAGAGAAAGGGAGAGGAAGATAAAGAGAGAAGGAGGGCTGGACAGAACAAACAAAGTCAAAGTCGGTTGTAGAAGAAGAAGAGGAAGAAGAAGAAGAAGAAGAAGAAGAAGAAGAAGAAGAAGAAGAAGAAGAAGAAGAAGAAGAAGAACAGCTGGTTGCTTTTTCTTTTTAAGCATCCAAAGAAGAGAAGGGCAGCAAATCTCAGTTGAAATGTGACGCATTACGTGAAACATTGATTAACGTCTCTTTGGTTTGTCACTATGTTGTTGGACTATATAAGTAATTACATTAGGATTTTGTGATATTCTTCATTCAGAATTCCGAGGTTAAAGTTAGAATTAGGTGTTTTTTTCTCAGAATTCTGACAACTCTGAAAAATAGAATTCTGAGGATAAAGTGATATCACACTACTTCATGATGTTGAGCTTTCACATTATCTTATGATATCATACTACATGATAATACAGAATATTTTATAAAATAGATGAATCATGACCTTTCGTCCTTCATTTCTCTATTATAATTATTTTTTATATGTTTCAAATGTATTTTTTTAGCTTTTTCAATTTTTTTATATGTGTTCATAGATGATATTAATTTTATATCGTCTATCATATGCACTGTTCTGTCAACTTCAGCTGCCGTAACATGTGAATTTCCACCCCGGGATCCACAAAGTCATATCTTATTATTTCCTGACGTCTCCCAGTAATACCACTGTAATACGCAGCAAGCAACTGTGGTGGAGAGACAGTGCCACAGGTTCTTTCTCACTAAGTCACTACGTCCTTCCTCTTCTTCCTCCTCGCCCTCTGGCTGAAAGCAGCATCTTCATGACCTTATTACAGCAGAGTAGAGGAACAGTGTGTGTTTGTTTTCTGACCATATGGCCCCATTAGCCGGGTAATGACCCTGCATTCCCTCTAGGACATGCACACACATCTGCCTATTTCAATGTGCGTGTATCGTGTATCTATGTTTTACAAATAACTGAAAGCCTTCTAAACCGAGCTGTGCGTGTGTGTGTGTGTGCACGTATGTGTTTGTGTGTGTATATTTAATGACCTCTGAGAGCCCCCAGGATACTTACCATCGCCCCCAGTGGCCACTTACACTGACAAAGCTTCTCCATGCACCATTTGGTCTGCTACAACTGCTTGGATATTTAGACCCATGTTTTAATTCACACCAACACACATACACACACACACACACACACACACACACACACACACACACACACACACACACACACACACACACACACACACACACACACGCACACACACAATGCACACAGCAAAAGAGTCTGGAATGGTATAGATACACACACATACACACAGATACTTCCACTTCCGTCTGGCTGACACATATTTCAAAGTCAAAATGACATTTTTCTACATTTTCCATGTGAAAAGGTGGAGGCATTTGTTTTAACATAGAATTAAGAAATAAAAAATATGGCAAAATGAAGTTACTTGTCATGACAGGTTTCTCACCTGACAGACAACATTAAAAACCTAAAATTGTGAGCTATCATGAGGAAAGGTCAGTAATGTAAAATGTGTGTGCTGAGTATTAAACAGGCTAAAACCCAATTTGACACTGGTATGGTACTTTAAGAAAACCCTCCATGTGTCAGGGTATTTAGGAGGGGCAAACAATCAGGAGTCCAACAACACTAGAATAAATGTGTTCCGTAGGGTAAATACAAAAAAAAAAAAAAATCACAGAGAATCCCCTCTGCCAATGGAGCTACTGTAAGTGGCTTTAAGTTCAAGTTAAAAAACTTTATTTGACAATGAGTACTTGTTGATTTTTTCCTTTAATAATACACTCAAGGGAGCTACAACTTACCAATTTTACTGATCATTTTGGATAAAATATCTATTTTCTGAAAGACTCCCCAGGCATGTGTATATAATCCATCTATATTACAGGTACAAAACAAATAAGAAATAAATCTGATATGCAAATAATCAACCCTCAACTTCTGACAACTGCCTGCTCATCAAAAACTATTTTAATGTCTTTAAAGGACAAATTAATGGATTAAACATCACCACCGTGGTGATTAGTGGTGATTAATGAGCTATGACGTTGGATAATAATGTCAATATTTCTCAATTCATATTCAGATTCTCTACCAGTCCGGCCCTGGAAAAACAAAGTGACTAATCACCATAATGTCATAGCCAGACTTTAATAGGTGTATTAGCCCTGATACCCCCATGGGATGAATGGGTTATCACTCATAAAGCACAATCATCTGTGCCAAAAAGCACTGGCAATTAAATCAGATAGCAATACAGTCTCATTTAAGTGTCTCTAAGATAATGTAGGCATAAGAAAATTGGCAAAATGCAGGTTAATTACCAAAAGATGTGAAGATTTGACCAGAATACATTAGGAAGATTAAAAGAAAAAAAAAAAAAAAAGGCGCTTGTGGGAGGTGTGAGGGGTGCAACTTCTCCGATTTCATGAAATAAAATCATAGTATGTGGAGAAATTGCTTTTGCATACCTAACCGTTTTTAACAATGTGAATTAACCAAATGAGTTTAAGTAATCACATTTTTAATCCACATTTACTTTTAGATGAAGCTGTGTTAAGTGGTGTTGCTTAAAAGTAATGTAATTTCTCTTGTGTCCTAATCACATGCAAGCAGACATGTAAACAAGTGTGTGCCACACACACACATACGCACGCACGCAAGCACGCACACACACACACACACACACACACACAATGCTTATCATTAAATAATGTCAACAAATATTTGATGTATAGTTTTTGGTAGAAAGTGGAGGAAATGAAGGTACTCCAAATCTCAAGAGAGAGAAAGAGAGAAAGCGGGAGAGAGAGAGAGAGAGAGAGAGAGAGAGAGAGAGAGAGAGAGAGAGAGAGAGAGAGTTGGAGTGTGTGTTTTGATGGATACAAACAGCAGATTAAAGCCTCCTTTATTTAATTTGCTGTCCCTAGTGACAGATCCCCTCCAATCTCTCTGCAACCTAGCAGCCACATCCACAGGAGTAACCGTGCAGGCAGTGGTTTGGATCCGTTTGCATCTGGATTTATGTTCACGTGGGTACGTGATTTTGATTGGTTGTTCATTTGTAAGTGTATGTTTTGAGAGTGTGCCCACTGGGGAGGATGCAATCCAATATGGGCATATTGTGTTTGTAAAAAAACAACTGTTAATTTTTAAACTCAAATAGTGCAGCATTAGAAAGAGTGCAGTGCTTGGCTCAGAAGCAACAAGGTGTGAGAGTGGGACACGATTCCACAATATTCTGTTGGCCAGATTTCCAGATTCCTACCAGTGGGTCCTTCTATAGGATTCCTAAAAAGTCCTACAAAATGTGTTGTTGTTGAAAAGGTGTGAGTATTCTTAAAACAGTTTATCTACTGTTATACAGGATACTCACCTACCTATCTAATTTCCATAGAAATACATGGTCCAGCATAAACACGTCCTTCTCGGTAATCCTTCTCTTCTTAATAATACACCCACCTCAGCGGCTCGCTCTCATTATAGCCCGGTCTAATCGACACACTCCCACACTCCCACACCCGAGCAAATCTTCACTGCCCAGTATCCATTAAAACTCTCCAGGTCGGCCTGCCAGGGCAGCTGAGGCCTGCTGAACCCTGAAGCCTGCTTGGAGACCTAGTCCCAGAGACTCACTTATAGAGAGGACTGCTGGTCAGCTTTGGCAGAATAAGGTGAGACATGTTCCCTGGCTACTAGCATGGGCGAGAGGGAGCGAGAGACAGAGAGAGAGAGAGAGAGAGAGAGAGAGAGAGAGAGAGAGAGAGAGAGAGAGAAACGGACTGGGAATAAATGTTTCTATGGAATTGAGTTCAGCATGAACAACATAGATAAAATGGTCAATCGCATACAGAGCAAATTCCAAATTCCATACAAAGTCATAGATACTACTGCATCGTTACCGCTGCATTCTCCGTTCTGACTTCTTTCTCAACCGTTTACAAAGGGTAGAGACCAGTGCTACTTAATTTACAGCAGAGCAGTTTGCAGTTTTGGTTGAACGTAGAAGAGGACTTTTGGGTATGTACATATGTACTTGGCAAATAAAGCACTCTTCATATCGCCAACAACCTCATCTGATTGGTACAGTAACAACATGTTTTTCATGATTGGGGGTACAACCATGTGAGGGTTTCAAATAGCCTTCCACCAATAAAAGGCGAAAGATATATTTACAAAATGACTGTAAATGCTACAGTGTAGCCAGCAAGAGTTGTTTTGATTTGTAGTGCTATGATGCTATTGAATCTTTTTTCTTCTAATTAAAACAATCAGCAGTGGATTTTATGACGGCCCCTAAACACAAGGCGTGGACAGCTGTCCATGGAGAGCAAATCATTGTCCTGCATGGACACATGGGCATTGTCTATGGTCCCATGATAGAAAATATAGCTTTATTTTTACTATTAAGAGTTTAGTTAGTCAGTTATTGATCCCGGATGAATGAATGTGTCAATATATATAAAACTATATTTAGTGTAATATTATAATAGTGTAATATTGTATTGTAATTCCTACAACCATGCTTGAAACTGAGGGGGACCAAAGTTCCCTTAAACCCCCCTCTTCTGGTGCTGGTCCCAGATGTTATAGGTTAATCAAGTAGTGCTTGGCTGTACAGTACGTGTGTGTGTGTTTGTTTGCAAGTGTGCGTCAGCATGCCAGAGCGTGCGTATCGCTGCGTATGAGAATAAACAGCAGAAGAGACAAAGCAAAGGCACCCGCCGGCAGAGAGACATGAGCCAGCAGCAGCACTAGATTACATTAGCAAGGCATGAGGCTGCAATAAGGTCAGCGAATCAGATGGCGGTTCAATACGGAGGGCAGGAGCTGAGCTGTTCCGCTATCAGCGCCTGGTGCTGAAGAAGCCTTGTCGTTGTGAATGTGTTTAAGGAATTTGACCACACTGGGAGACAGAAGAGCTGACTCCTGGAACTGGCAACTTGCCCATTTCATCCCAGATACAGAACTTTCTTGCTGAGTAGATAGGTATTACCAACAAGGAGAGAAAACATTTTTTTTTTTTTGCTGCCTGTCATTTTCTGCTGAATTTTACAATAACACAAATTATGGTTGTGTACTGCCAATGTTTTCATACATCTACTTTAGTGTTTGAAACATATTGCTGATCTTGTATACTGCTATTAGTCGTCATTAAAAACAAATGAACAGCTTTGCCTCGCTAGATTACAGTTGGAAACCAAAGACATATCCGTAGTATATCCAGCATCCTTCTTTGTCAACAATTTACAATATTTTATGAGCAGAACATATCTATACAGTAAATGAGAAAAAAATTTGAGTAGTTATCAAGTGTTTCATAGATCATATTGACTAAGTTCGGGTGCCTGTAACTTTTAATGGCCAGCACTTACAGCAAATGAGTAGTTCAGCACTCTTGGCCCATTACACTGTTAGTGGACAGACAGTGCAATCAAGAGGGTCAGAGATTTTAGTGTACTCCATCAGTGAAGTGCACTTCTCAGTTGGAAACTATTGACCTGGAGTGGATAAGAACACAGGCTAGGCTTCCACTGTAAAAAGGTAACAACCACTAATTGTAAAGTCCAGTAGACTGCCTTATCATCCTGCCTCAACTTCCATTAAATACAAATAAAAAGTAAAGCAGCTGTAAAAAAAAATCACTGAATAATATAATTGTTCTATGTTTCTATGGTAATCATATTATTGTTCTTGGATTTGGTTCCTCCAAAGGTTCTTAAAACTTCCTGCGGTGTGAAAACGCCTTCTGTGGCCGATTATAGTTTTCTGGGTTTTGTAAAACGCAGCACGAATTACAGTTTTCTCAGTTTCCATTAAATGCAGCATTGGCTCGGGATATTTGTCTCCATGGGTTGTTTGTGAATGCTATGCACTCCACAGGGCGCAAGTCACTGAATGGAAATGACTTCTGAGTTACGAAGTTTGGACTTATATAACCTATGCAGTATAACTTGATGATGATGTCACAAAAAGGCTAATCAAATCGCATCAACGGTCTTTTGCTCCCAGTAAATTTACAACAGTTTTTCACTTATTTCTGCTCAAAATGCAGATCAATATTGATCAAACTCGAACAACAAGACGTCTGAAACGTTTACTGTGTTTCAGATACATTTAGCCCTGATAAACACCAAGAAGGTTAAAAAATAATTAAAATCAGAACAATAGATAAATATAGCTGGAGGCAGCAAGGTACGGGGTCCAGGTCAGTCGTGTTAGTCACAAATGACAGTTTTCTGATTTCCCGTGAAATGCAGCATTACTTCCCATTGAGCTGAATTACAACTTTCCGAGTTCCCAAGGAATGCAGCATCAATTCCTGCTGTCTTTCATCTCGACCTGGTGCAGAAGCAACCAATACTCACCAATGGAGTCTAAATCACAGCGCACCACACACCTCGCCCCATGAATGAAAGCCCTCAGAGCAACATCCTGCATATATATAACAAATTGGATAATGATGTCAGAAAGTGCCCCGCTCCACCCCCCCAGCCGTCCCACTCTGCCAACCAAGATCCCTTCATTCAGTACGTGGGCTCTGTGTCCTGCCGTGCACCAGGCACTTTCAGCTGGCAAAACGCCTCGGAGAAAAATAAAAATCGGAACAAAAACAATAGGTTTACAGCCCTGCGAGCTGGAACCCATATAATAATAATAATAATAATAATAATAATAAGAATAAGAATAAGAATGGTAAAATAAGGATCCTCCCCGGGTGCCTGCCAATAATAATGACTTTGGGAAGTCAAGTTGAAATCTCCTGAGAGTGTTCTCTAAATACCCATGTGAAATAGCCAGTTACCCATTTTGGACTTTGCACTTTTAGCAGAAGAACAGGAGCAGATCATGGACAAAGGCAGAAAGGCTGCAGCAAACTGTCTGCGGGGATGTGGAGGAGGCCCAGCTGGTACAACACAAGCACCTTGCTTTGCAGTTGGCTCACAAGGAAGATGATGCTCAAAGGTACAGTGCCAGAAGAAGACGACTTGTCTTCTCGTGGCCAAAATTGAGCCCACCAGTTAGTCCAGATGGTCAAAAGTACAACCAAAGAGGTGGAAGAGAGAGAGGTGGGCTGCAATAGCCAGCAAGAAACTAGAGATGGACTCGCTCGACAAGCTGCAGCACCAGATGGACCTTTACAACTAAACTGGAGTTAGAAGAGGATGAACAGTGGGCTGAAACAAGATGGAAATTAGGTCTGAAATGATTGATTTTAGGGTAGAAATTAAGACAGATTTGGAGATTCAGGTCATCTTACAAGATTCAACAAAAAGATGGGCTGATATTGACTACCACCAGTCAGGAAAACGTATGTTTTTGTACTTTAGTTGTCGTTTATCGAAGACAACACAGAGGATCTAATTACAATCTAATTATACAAGGTTTGTTTTTGATAGTCAGGAAATCTATATTTGTCCTTTTATTAGATCAAAGACTCACCCACCCCTCCAATTTGTCATTCCGATAGCTCTTAGCACTTATCAAAACATAATTTCCTGAGACTGAAATGTATATTTACGGGTTTTATCAAAAGTCTAGAAGTAGCTGCTTTTCACAAAGTTTGATTGTCAAGTATGTGCATTTCTTTGAGTGTGTGATTATAAATATATATATATTTTATAAAAACATATTATACGTGTGTGTGTGTGTGTGTGTTTGTGTGTGTGTGTGTGTGTATGTGTGTGTGTGTGTGTGTGTGTGTGTGTGTGTGTGTGTGTGTGTCTGCGTATGTGTGTGTGTGTGTGTGTGTCTGTGTGCATGTAGGTGTGGGTCTGATCATAGGAGCGGGTCGTAGACTTTGTCATTGTCTGTGTTTGAATGTGTTTGCTGGCGTGCTGTTCTGTCCTTGCCCTGCGTTGGAAAGCAAAGCGAGGATTTGAAAAGCTGTTGGAAGGAGATGATTGGCATTGGAACACGGTGGCCCCTTGGTGACAGATGGTTGGATGCTGGGCTCGCAGAGATGAAATTCACCCACATACACGGGTATGCGACGCACGCACGCGCGCACGCATGCACACACAGAAGCAGGCAAGCAACACACTCCTTTGGACTTTTCCATGGCGTCTTGGAAATAACAGACTTACCAGATGATGACAAGACAACTGAAAACGAAATTATGAGCATGTTGTATGTTTCCAAATAGAGAGAGAGGGGGGGAGGAGACAGATGAAGCGACAGACAAACACTCAGTAAGACAGATTGACAGATGAACGGTGAGCAAAATGCGGCCGGGGTTGGGATTAGGAGAATGGCACAGAAACAATATGTGCCCTAACCATTGCCAGTGTTTTACCAGGAGTTTGAAGCCTTGGGCTGCATAAGCTTTGCCGCGTGTCCCACTGAACAAACAGGAGGGGATCTGCTGCCTGTCGCCTCCGCCAGCCAACGCCGCTCTCACCACCGCTGCCACCGCCATCATCACAGCCATCAGCGCCCTAGCCACAAACAACATCGCTGTGTTTGCCATTGCAGCTCCCACTGCCACCAATGCCAAGCAGGCACGCACGCACACACACACACACACACACACACACACACACACACACACACACACACACACACACACACACACACACACACACACACACACACACACACACACACACACACACACACACACACACACACATACTGTTATTTTATTCATGTCATTAAGTCCATTATACGCATGACGCATTTTGAGTGAAACAGATATGGGAACTGCAAAGAACATCCATCATCGAATAGGTTTGTTTTTTTTGGTTATTGATATTCTTCTGTTTTCTTTCATGTTATTAGCCAGATATCTGAAGTAAAGCCCTTTTTTGTCAATCACAATCCTGCTGAGAATATCATTGCTGCTCTCTACATCCTCAAAAAGGAAGCCTTTGTGTCAACACCAAATTGTCGCAGGGAGTGCCATGCCCGCCATTATCACAGTCGTCATCACTATAAATGCTAACATCGCATTTTTCTGGAACAGCCGATGAACGAGCCGCAATAGCGACACATTTGTCGCCACCAATAGCAGCAATCATCCTTAGTAAATCCAAAATACCTGTCATTTTCACAGTCACAATCATGGACACCCAAGTTGTAACAGTCACTGTCGTCCCAGCAACGGCTGTTGTCAAAGTCTCCACCTTAGAGGATGCAGGGACGGCTAATATAATGTCTACATGGGACCTCCATTATTCCACTGAGGTCATGGATGAGCTGGCAGTGTTGCCTGTTTGAAGAAGAAAAAGGAGACGATGGGGAAAGAGGGTCTGGGATTAAGACTAATTACATTTACATGAACTTCATGAAATACCCATGAAAATATTAGGGCTTAGCAACGCTTGTCACCATTGGCCAGCATCTTGACAGTTGGTTAGTTTAAGTCGACCATCTTTTTGATGGGAAAACTCAGAAGGTGCAAGATCCTTGGGGTTGGGGTATCATTAACCCTTCAAAAGTGTCCTTTGGCGTTATTTTAGCTGTCAGTGTAGAAGGGAACGTAACTCTAACTATTGCCATAATATCTACTCCCATTACCAATGTCATCTTAACACACCACACTACTACTGTTGAACTCTGGGGTTTTTCTTAAACCTCCTTAACGCACACTGTACAGGAACTTCAGGGACCTCATGGGTGACAGGGGTGTTTTGTTGGTTGGGGGTTGGTTGATTCATTTAGACCTTGAAGTACTGTAAAACTCCTTCTGTACTGTAAAACTAGAGGCACAATTTACAGTGGACAGTGTAGTTTTAACTGGACAGTAAGTTATATTCTCTTTGCCTGTTGTGAAAAAAAATTGACCTTGATATATGTATAGTATATGAGCATCGCTAGTCAGTCCACTGTTACCTAAGGCTAAGAAGCCTCATGGTGAAGGAGCATGACATTCGGCAATGCTGGTGTACTTTCTATGGCTACCTTTAAGGATCGCTATTTATCATTGTCCATTGTTACTGATTGCAGAGGTTGAAAATTCCAAGTTCCGAAAGTCCTGCCATGTTTTCTCCAGCAATGCACTCATCAGTTGGATTGTGGAGTTGTTCTAATTATCACACATGGTTACTCAACCATAACCATGGTTACTCAGTCATAACACCACATGGTTTATTCAAACTCGCAAAGTGAAATTCTACCTTTTGTTGCCGGATTTGCCACTTTCCCCTTTAAATTGTGGATCTGGTGGACAGTTCATTTGTAGACAGTATGAACACAGTCCAGTGTCCACACTAAACAGGGGTTAGGCCATGTTTCCTATCAACATTCAATCGAGGCTACTGTAAATAGAGCCCCTACCAAAGATTTACGACTTGATTTGTAAAATCCAAGCAGCACCCCAGCAAATAATATCCCTCCAACTGCGAGGCTCAGGCTTGGCAGAGCTGCCTTCTACATCACAGCACGGCAGGATGCTGACATTCACACCATGGAGCGAGCGTGTGATCAGCTCTCACCCAAGCAGATGAGCGGTGGTTTATATAGAAACTGATAGGCAGCATCATATGGTTGCACCTGCTGATTGGTGGAATATGGTGAGAATGAAGCGATATTAACGACCGCACCTTCCACCCAACACATTTCAATACATAAATCAATGCAAAAGGCGGGAGCACAAAATGGTCTCCCTCTCTCTCTGTAGTGGAATTTGTCTTACTAAGGAAAAACTAAGGAATTATTATTAACTATAATTGTATTAAAGATAAATATACTATGTCAGAATATATATATATATATATATATTTATATTCATCATTTTGAAAATGTGACTTAATTCTCATCAGCGCCCTAAAAATCATTCAAATTAATGAAATAACTTTAAAGCCAAGGGAGTGTCTACACTGGACCAGAGTGGAGGCAGGGGCAAGCGACTTCCATTTTCCACATCCACTCTGGTCCTGATGAGAGTGGAGCATCATTAAGTTCCTAACAACTTGAGAGAAAAGACGAGGCCGACTGGACACATCACATCCTAAAAAAACATTATATCCCATTCGTGACCTGGCTAATGCTCTTCTGCTGTTACTGAGGAGATTACAAAGGTGTACCGTTGGTTTTTGCATGGCTGGACATCATGGCCAGAAATTCATGATTTTAACATCGATGTTGATGAGCAACTCCATTGGTATTTTGAGATGATAAACCACATTCTTCATTTAAATGCAGAAAGAGATTTTAAAAAAAGAACCGGGTAAGTTACAATATTTACAGTAGCCTGCGTGTGCGCGGCGGCAGTGTTTGCTCAGTATTTCTGATACTGTGGTGGAAACACAGGGGGCAGTGTTATCTCACTGATAGAGCGAGTGGGTGCCTCTCTTTCTCTGCAGCTTCGCTTCTGAGCACAGATTGAAATTAACAGCGTTCTACAACCTAAATTTGAATGCTCGTGAAAACTGTCTCTGCGGTATGGCTGCTCTTTTGATAGCCGCACTAATATTCCCTAATACTTACTTTTTTGAAGTGTACCTTATGTTGACTAACCGCATTTATCGAATTTTGTTTTTTCCGATGAAATTTTCCGCCAAAAATCAAATTGTAATGGCAAATGGAAAGCCCTTGTGTGTGAGTGCAATCGGGTCTCCTCAATCTCTCACCCATCACAACAAACACAACCAAACTCTTAACACCTCATTTTATTGTCCCAACATTCAAAAGTACAAATAATTCAAACACAACAGTTTTATGAAAAAGAAAAAACAAACATTTACAGCAAGATTTTTATTTTGTTTCCAGTTTCAGAAATGACCTAAACTAGCAAGGATAACATGAAGTCATTCATCGCAGTAATTGGATTAATAATAAGAATAAGAATACTAAGAATAATAGCAATAATAATCATAATAATCATCATTGATAATTGTTAAGTAATAACATAAAGAGGAGAGAGAGAGAGAGAGAAAGAGAGAGAGAGAGAGAGACAGAGAGAGAGAGAGAGAGAGAGAGAGAGAGAGAGAGAGAGAGAGAGTAGAGCCGCAGTCACCGGGCCCTGTGAAAATTTTTTCGTCTTTTTTGTCTTTAAAGATTTAGTTTATAGATTTTTCAGATAGTAAACAAACACGTCTCAGGAGGAAAATGAAAACTGACAAGAAGAGCCGAGTTCCTCTGTTCACCTTCCCTCCTCCACTACTGGCTGCGTTGTTCCTACTGGCAGGCTGCCACTATAAGGCGCTACAGGGGGATGGTGTGAGCCAAAGGGGTTGGGCATAGAGCGAGGTGACGCAGCCCCATGTTTCAAACACCCTGACATGCACACACACACACACACACACACACACACACACACACACACACACACACACGCACACACACACACACACACACCCTAGCAGACAGGGGAGCACGCACGCATACACAAAACCTGAAACTCACACATTACCCCAACATGGTTCATTCAGCCTCATGTGCACATGCATGCTCTTCCACACACACACACACACACACACACACACACACACACACACACACGCACACACACACACACACACACACACACACACACATTTAAGGGCAAAATATTTACCCAGTTGGATAAAGAGACACTTCAAAGTCCAATTGCACGGTTAATTCACAAAAACGTACTAATTGTCACACAACAAATTAATGCAAACATAATGTCTGCATATTACACAGACACAAACCGCATATACACATACATAAAACAAAAAAAACATCAGGACAATCAATATATTAGTCGAACATGCTTTAAAACAAACACAAACATATATACCAACACGCATACACACATAGGCACACGCACGCATACACACACACAGGCACACGCAGGGTCTAGCCGGAACACAGGCACACATCGTAAGAGTTTAAAAGTCACACGCGTAGGAAATTTGTTCACACATCAGAACAACATTCTACTGGGGTCGTTGCATAATTCAAGCTCCCACAATGCAACTGGAAGCATGAAGGGGTCTGGTCGGTTGGTTGGTTGGTTGTTGGATGGTTAGAATGGTGACTGGCTAATGGTGATGGTGGTTGTGTGGGATGGTCCGGCCTATCGGATGCTTGAGGTGTGAGGCAGAAAATGTTCCTATGCAAGCATGCGTCTGAGTGTTTACAATGTTCTCCACACACCTCCGTCATGTTTTCATGTCTTAACAACAAACAAACAAAAAATCCAATTCATTATATTTACTTCTGGAACCATTCCCTTACCTTTTACCTTTCAAAATATATAATATATATCATATTAGAGTATATAAAATATAGAATGGGTACAATCCCTTTTCATACCTCCAGAGTACTTTGTAAATATAGCAACAACTGCTGTAAGTTGCAGTTTGTGTGCAATGGTTTACAGCTTCTCTATTTTTAAAGATTTGTTGGTATGTCATTTGAAAACATGATGAATCTTTTTAAAAATAAGTTTTTGACTCTTAGGTGAGTTTGACAGATTTAGTCCAGTGCAATGAATGACCCTCAAACAACAATGGGCATTTTGCTAATTTAAAAATTTTCTGCCCAAACCTCCGAGAGCTGAATGTTCTATAAAATGCTTTTTGAAAACTGAAAATTATGCTTTTAGACCCACATTTTTGCATAAGGTTTCATCACAAAGCGGTAGTTAGTGGAGGGAGGGTGTGGACGGAGTGGCTTTTAGAACTACACAAACTTATCACAGGTTATACTGAACCGGAACGACTGTTTATAACATTCTATTAAGACTAAACTTTTTGAAAAAGAGCTAAAGATTTCATTTTAACAAGACAAGAAAAAAGCAATAGCAAATTTAACTATTAACTAGGTTATGCATAGCGAGTAACTGTTTCTAGTAGTAAGGGAAGAGCGTCCCCCCTCCCCCCGAACCCTCTGGACATTTTTTTCAGTTTTCTTAACTTTTAGAATTTTTTTTTATATTGTAATTTTGATATATTGGTACAAAGCACAAACGTACTAAAAGTTCTCTCAGTGCAGTGGACTACTAGAAGAGCCTCTCCACTAGCCAACTTGTTCTCCTTTGCTCTGAAACGCCCCTCTCCCTGTACCAGAATTACGCAAATACACGGACAACGGAACAAATAAATACATAAATACACGGATAAAATCAATCAATAAATTAATAAATATATAATAAATACAAAAATAAATAGATTTAAAAAATAGATACATAAATAAATAAATAAACAAATAGTTATATTATAAGCCTTTGTTCGGTTTCTTTTGCCGCAGTTGTTTAACTAAAAGTTAATCCAAATCTTTTTTTTCTCCACAAGCGACATGACGACAATTGAACAGGATTCCTCACGAGTTTTTCTAATTAACTGAACCACCACTTCATAATAAGTTGTCATATGAAAAAGACAAGCTCAAACAAAAGAACAGTGACAACTCAGATAATACAGTAGATATTGTAAAACAAATGTAGACTATATATATATCATCTATTTGTACACAGCAAATAAAGACACAGTTGTCATTGATCCTCTTTAAGGAAACAAATACCTAGACTAACAGAACTAGCTAATCATTAAATTTTGACAAACGTTTCACGCTAAGCAAGTAACCTAAAGTTCAGCAAGCAAAAAATAAAAGGAAAAAAAGCTTGTTATGTGATTCTTACAAGGCCCAAATTCATTTATCTGGTTATTCCGCAAACAATGAGTCTCACCAGAGTCTAGGGCCAACAATAAACAAATAAACAAAGAACAGCAGCTCAAGTCAATGCCAACATCGAGTATTAATATATTTTTTTAACAACACATAGAACAACAAACTTGGATATTTAAGATATGTGAATAATGTATTATAGCACCTACTGTTGATTGCTAAAAGGAAGTTCTTTTCAAATGTAAGTTCACAAACGCAGAGCGAAGAAAATGATATCGATAATGTGTAGTATGCTCTCTAAATGGATAGATGTGTATATATCTATTTACTGATGTCCAATAGTAACTGATGACAAAACAGGAAAACAAGCGGACAAAGGGTCTTCTTGCTTTGGGCTCTGGACTATAAGGATGGTTAGGCCTCGTGACGACCCCTTCCCCTTACCTTTTGGGTATCGCTGTTGAATAATTAAGCACTAGTACATATATGAAAAATTACCAAGATCACCTGCCTAGGTTCGCGTCCCTTTTCACAAAACCTTCCGTCTACAAAATCATTGCCGACTTGGATTGCCCTAAAAACAAACGACCGCTGGTCCTAAAAAGTACCACGGCAGAACGAACAAGACAAGGTGGCGTCCCCCACCCTCCCGCCCCCGGCCCCCCTAGTTAGCCAGTCAAAATATTTTTCTCTTTTTTCAAATCCAGATTCTTGTAAAAATTCTTCAATAATTATTCTTTTAATTATCATTTATAAAAATAGATCTTCTTTCTCTTTATTTTTATCTTTTTTCTAAACGCATTTTTTTCCAAGCAAAGAGATCTTCTCTTTGGCAACAGTGTTTTTTTTTTTTTTTCTTAAATTACTGAACGTGTCATCAGGAAAGCTAACCCATCCCATCCCTTTCCCAATCTCCCTGAACCCACGTGAGGAAAGACATATGTTTTGTTTGCGATACAAAACAAAAACAATGTTAGAAATTCACCTTTTTTTTCTGCATCAGTTCTCGGGACAGTGGCGTCCCTTCTATAATCTATAAGGGGGGGGAGTTAAGTTCACACTAAAATGAATGAATGGTTCACCAATTGAAAAAACAAAAAACTAAAAGAGACCCCTCCCTTTCACGGACAGAGAGGTTACATAATCATTAACGACAGTGGATCCGGATTTCAAAAAGAAAAACCAATCCTGAATCAAGACAGAGAAAAGGGTTTCGGTCTAAAACATTCTCTTCTCTGAAATGAGGGGGTACGGGGGTTTGCTACTGTGTACACAGAAGAGAAGGAAATCATTGAGAACAACCACAACAAACAGAAGGAACACACAACAAAGAGAAGCCTGCCTTATCACAGGAGCTTCTAAAAAACTCATGGACATTTTCTTCAATTCATTTTTGTAATACTTAGGCAACATTGGCTTATAGGTCCAAAGTTATAATATAAGCCATTTCTAGTTCAATTTGCTTTGATGGTTTCGTCGGTTGCTTTGTGTTTACGGTTGGAGTTGAGTTTGCTGTGTTGGATGGCTGTAATAGGGTGGTAATAGAAGGTTGTGACAAAAGGGGGAGGGGGGACGGTTAAGGGGGGGGTGGGGGGGTTGATGGGGAGGGGGGTATTTGGACTAGGCCAAGTTGGGGGGTGACTGGTCGGACTGGGTTCAAGCTCAAGACTTGTGTGTCTTGTTGGTCTTGAAGGAGACTTGCAGGACGCGGTCGCCCAGCCTGTAGCCGTTGAGACTGGCGATGGCCATGGCCGCCTCGTCGTAGTTCGTCATGGTGACGAAGCCGAAGCCTTTGCACTTGTTGGTGTTGAAGTCGCGGATCACCTTGACGTTGTTGACGGCACCGAACGGCCCGAACAGCTGCCACAGCACGCTCTCGTCTGAATCTGGGGACAGGTTGTACACGAAGATGCACCAGCCGGTGCCGGTGTGACCGGGGATGTTCATGCCGACCAGGCTGGTCATGCTGTCAATGGTGATGGGAGAGAACCTGAGACGAGCGATAGAGTGAAGGGAATAGGAACGGAAAGGGGAGGAAAGAGGGAAGAAAAAGACAAAGAGCCGCGTTTCAGTTTGACTGGTAGATGGCATTTGAAGGGAGTCCGTGTTTACGTCTACTGCGTGTGATATCGCTAAAAGCCTCATGGGAATCACTCTACACTCTACACTTACCACTCAACAGCTCACAAAAATAGACTAGATAAAACATGTTGGTTTCCACTAGAATGTAAGATCCTCTATACTGGTCAACACAAAAGAGGTAGGACTTGAATTGGCTGTGTTCGGTATGTATGAGTGGATGCGTTTGAGTCTAAATGTGTTCTATGTGTGCGTGCAAAGCTAAATCCTCCTTGTGGCCCTCCTGTGTACCAGGCCCCTTCTCAGCACTGACAGTGTTGCAAGCTGGGATGCATTTGGTTGAGGAGATGCAGAGGAAGCTTTTCCGGCTCTCTATCTCTTTCTCCTTGAGGGGCTCCTTTGGGAGCTAAATTGCAGGAAGTCTGTGAATTAAACCATTTCTAGAAATTCATCAAAGACCACGCACCCAGCTAAATCTGTCCTCTTTCGCCTCGTAATCTTTCTCCATTTTCTCGTGATGCAAGAGATTTGAATCCTCAGTTGACTTCACTTAATTGCCTTTCCGCTTAAAGGAAAGGCAAAAGGAGGAGAAGTAAACCCAATTTTAAGTAAAAGGTAAATTACATAAATAGGTTAAATTCTTGCAGCATCCCCCTCTCTCTCTCCCACTCCAGGAAACACTGTGGGCATTACTGCGTGCGCTTTAATTGAGATTTCCGCTTTGCTGCAGCTGTCTCAGGGAAGGCTGCTTCCTCGAGGAACGGAGGGAAGAGGGAGACGGAAGCCCTTTACAGCCCAGTGTTATTAAGGAACAAAGAGCGTTCCACTCTTCCCGCATTCGCCTGGGCGTTGTGTTCTGTTCCAGAGATGCTGGCACTGATCGATCGCCCTGCTCTCCAACACCCCTGTGTCTTCAACTGCTGTATTCGCACATCACTACGACCTTCCTGCCTGACTTTGGTCGCTAGCAATGTAAAATAACGGCTGCAAACTTTTGGTTAATAATTAATTCGATAACAATGATGAACGCAAATAATAAATAGACGAGACTGTCGTAAATCATACAGTTGCATATACCACATCCGTTGCATAAAAATCACTTTTAAATCGGGGCTGGTCTTTGTGAATTTCTTCCATCAGTGAAGCACCTTTTGTTGCTTAATATTATTGATATCCTACTTAATATTTAGAAATATTTTGGTCTTGAAGTGTAGTATGCTAATCGTGAGTCCAGCGTTATCGACTCATTGACTCCCTGTGCTCACCGCGCTCGCTCTAGTTTGGTGCATAGTACCGCCGCATACACAAGATTATCCTCTAAATCATAACCGCCTAACGCCTCATTATTTTGGTGAGTCGATCCTCTTTTTTTTCCACCTAAGCCCGAGGCCAAATCCTATTGTGTCTCCGAAATCTCGACATGATTTCTTTGTCCTGTCGACGGGCGATTTGGTATTTTCTGCAGCATGTAGGTAACACAAGTTGCATCTTAACAGGTCTGGGCACACCATTACCCTGTGCAGCACGCTCAGCTGTGTTCAAGGCTCAAAACAACCTTGCAGTCATTTGCATGCAAACGCCGGAGTGCATGAGGAGGTTTGTGAGAGCGTCTGGGTCAACTTAGAGACTAGCAAACAACGGGCCACGGAGGACATGGAAAATATCCCTATGTGTGTGTGAATGTGTGTGTGTACATACATTTTGTTGCATCCATAAGAGCTGTTCCAAACACAAACCAATATTACAGTGAGGGGTTGCATAGCAACAGTGTGGCTGACCAGCTATCCATTCTGTCCTTTCTATAGCCGAACCATTTCCAGCTCTTAACACCTTTCTTTTCTACCGACAACCGCCTCCCCCCCGGCCTTTGATCAAAGAAAAGCACTCCTAACTTAATGACATGCTTTGCAATCAGCATGGTTTAATAGAAAAAGCTATAATTTCGACCCTGAATAAATACTAAAGACTTAATAGGTCGCGCAGAGAACAATTTGAGTGGGGTCTAGTGTTTATTCAACTGGATGCAGACGGGCTGTGGCGAGTTTGGGAATAGCCTTAAACCGTAACATACTAGAGCTGATAAATCCTCATATTTTACAGCTTTTCTTTTGTCAAGTGACATTCTCCTCATCCTTAACTTTTTCCCTCCCTGTTTGAATTAGAGAGCCTACTTCTGAGGGTGTCCCTCATGCCTGCAACATACAAGATGCCACCATTAGCACATTGAGAAAAAAAAACAAACACCTATCATCACAGAGGCTGCTGCTCAGGGTTATGTAACAACCAAAGGCGCGAGAAAGCAAAATTAAACATGGCGGGAAAGGGAAATAAAATCAGAGTGGGGTAGTGCTGAGCAAAGTAGGAGTTTTTCTGCAGTGAAACAGCATTTCATGTTTCCAGCAGAGATCCAGGTTCATCCAGCCGTCTTTTTTGTTGAAATTTTATGGCCCATGTTTTCGGACTTCATCACAATTGAAAGTGAAAACGAATATAATCAGTTTTGCAAATAACAATTATAGCTCATAATTGCTGTATGGTGTATTTAAATGTAATGCAAAAAGCCTCTTAGAAATCAGAGCGCATGTTTAATTTGAAGCTTTGCTCTTTTACAAGATCCTTCGGTCATGGCTGAAGAACCTGAATCCAGGAAGAATAAAATACGCCTGGAATCAAGCGCTCGACACCAGAGAACAAAACAACCCATTCAATACGGAACAAAAACAATTCAAAACAACCCAAACAACACCAGCACTTGTCATAATCAAAACAAAGCAAATTCATCACCACTGAAAACAAAGACGGATTGTTTTCTGCTTTTTACATCTTAGGTGGTTGGAAGGGTTTCAAAACCAAATCAAGCTTGAAGAGGAAAAAGAACAAAAACAAATCAAGGAACCAAAAAGCAATTAACCTAATTGTCAAATGCAATGTCATTTCAACGATACAAGAAAGTTTCAACTAAAAATATATATATGAATAAAAAAGAAAGGAACCAAAAATGTATATTGAAAAAATCATTGAGTCAACATGGACATCTGGCATTGGGTGAAGTTTTTAATTACCTCTTTACGCCATAGGCCATATTAAGCAAATTGTCCAGCCTGTAAAGAGAAGGAGGGTTCTGGGGTTAATGGTGGGCAGATGGTCGACTCACTCAATGGAACTAATGCTATGTCCCTATAGGAACTGCATGGTCCTCCTCACTCAAGAATCAAACAAACCCCATCCATAAGTGCTCCATTACACTGAGAAGCCCCACCGGGTGACACTCCCCGCTGTCCAGTGTTTAGATACCGTAGGCCACCGAGGCACTTGTTAGGTCAGCCAGCGGCTAGCCAGGCCCTGCAGGGCGGGAGCGCCGGGTAATGGCGGAGCGCTTTATCAGAGGCGCTGGCGTCGTTTTTTGAAGATGTGTTGCTACAAGCTAACAATAAACGAAACAATAAAACAGAACGAGCTTCGCAACGTCCTCATACAGTAGTCCCACGGTGCTTGGCGATACCCCCATGCTCGACTGGCCATCATGATATGCAATGTCAAGTCATATTTTTAGAATAACTAGAATCACTTTCAATGACGAGTGGAATCAATTTCTTCTAAATAACAAACAATCGAGTGATCCTGACACGACAGGACGTGAAATTGAAGACTCCGATCCAGAGTTCTGTCAGTGTAATGGTTTGGCATTTGAATGATGGTGAGCAAAAGAGGGGATGATAATGTGTGTGTGCTTTCTGTGAAACACGCCCACAAAAAAACAAGCAACTGAATGTTAAACTTGACATGAATTTGCCAATGAGTGAGTTTTTTCTGGGTTTTTTGTTCTGGGTCAACCTGTTAAATGCAAACTGGTCTGATGAAATATGTGCGTTAGTTGATGGGCGTCCACCGCCTGCAAAAAAACCAGATTCGTACTTGGGAAATGTCTTAATTCCATGACAATATCGGCCGCTGAGCGACAGCTACAGCGGTAGCTGGCGAGAATATCATTTCACAGTGTGTACATGAGTTTGAGACGGCTTCCAAAAAAAATAAAAGATAGTTGGCTGTGTGGAACCTTGGCCCGTGTGGATGGATGCTGTCTGCTCGGTGACTCCACGACCTTCATCCCTCACGCAGGGCCGGCCTGTCTCATGTCTTATTAGCTCTGCCGGGCTAATGGACAGGGGCCACGGCTTATTGAGCAACAGCAGGTCAACCGCTCCCCGCTCCTCCAACAGCACCAAGCACACGACTCTCAAGGTCGACGCTCTCGCTGTTTACCTTCTTCAACTCTCATTAGCAGTTTAAGGGACTGACCGCAGGTCCAAAGCCAGTTTCAGAGTTAAGCTGTAAGTTAGTTCTGATCACTTTCCTGATGATAGCTCACATTTTTGGATTTCTTTAATACTGTCTCTATTTTAGGGTTTTGGGAAAATTTTAATGATATGCTAAGAAATATATGTACTTTATTTTGTCATAAGTATGCGATAAGTAAATGGAAATAAATGGTATGAAGCTTAAATAAATGCACTGAAAATAAGAATGTTTACAAAAAGAAGCCCAGTGAGAGGACACTTAAGATGCAACAACAAAAGTTAGGCTTCAAACTGGAATAGCATTTGAACTGTACATTTACTTAGAATTTTCCAAAAGAGAAGCATTCCAGTCGTGCTGAAAATTTAAAACTTCATATGTAAAATTCGACAAAGTACAATTTTGACTAATTTAAATAGTGGTCATGAACTAATACCTTTTATGTAATAGTGATTTATTTATGTATTTATGTATCCAATACATTATACTGTACTGAACATGGACACTGCTAATTCAATAACTGTATCACCAAGCATCTCAGAACTAGTTGAGTACAGTAAACTATCTTTGAGATTTCTTTTTATGGCAACACATTGTTTGTTTTGTTTATTTTTATCTTACATGCATTACAGTATTATTTTTCTTTTTCTATGTGTCTGTCTGGGGCTTGCCAGTGGACATTATGGCGCTACACAAAAACACAAACAGCCCATCGAAACAAAGCAAAAAGTGGAGAAGAGGATATACAGACTCATTAGGATGGTGATTAGACCATTATGTGTGTGTGTGTGTGTGTGTGTGTGTGTGTGTGTGTGTGTGTGTGTGTGTGTGTGGTGGGGGGGGGGGGGGGGGGGGGGGGGGTGGGCTGTTAATGAGTCAATTGGACTGGAGGCTCAGAGGACACGCGCTTCAGGCCCGGGGAGTGAGGAGACATCTGCCCGGCCGTGGCGAACACAACCTGCCATACACGCACACACACACACATGTACACCCACACCCACACGCACACACAGACACACACACACAAGCACACACACACACCGACACACACACATGCACGCACACACCCACTGCGCAAGCACAGGCATTTATATCCATGACACACAAAGAAACACACATTAACACACACGCAATTGGATTGACTATACACACAAATACAATCACGCCTCGAAAAACACACACACACACATGCACACACACACACACACACACACACACACACACACACACACACACACACACACACACACACACACACACACACACACACACACACACACAGACACCAATACGTCCACAGACACTCAAACACTAATACACATGCATATTTTCACACACATTTGCAAAAAGGTACAAAGGTACAAAAATAAGCATGAGAACAGGTGCATACACACACGCACGCATGCACACGCACGCACAAACACACACACACACACACACACACACACACACACACACACACACACACACACACACACACACACACACACACACACACACACACACACACACACACACAGGGCAGTTTCACACTTCCTGTGCGCACTCACTCCCCAGCATTTTATACTACCTCTCCAAGCTCCACATAGACAATGGGGGCTTTTGTGTTCTCTCTCAATGCATGTTAATTGAAAAACTGGTGTTTTTGTTTTCCCTCTTTTTTGAAACAAAAAAAGAATCCGCTCAATTAAAATTGGCTCCTGCCCTGGATATAATAAGGCTAATTTGCTAATTAGTGCCATTAGTTAACGTCATGGCATCGGAAACGAGCTGAGATCCAGGGCTTGGTGTATTGTGCTTGAGTGGATTATGTTTGTCTCTCTTGTAGAGGAACCAACTGAGTGGACACAACATCAACTAGAGCAAAGCATTTGGATTATTCACAAGAACCTTTGTTGGGGTTACAATTTGGATTTGGGAAACCTTGTCTAAATGCTACTCGAAGGCATACTTGCTCAATTTTAATTTTTAACTCAAAGAAGATCAAAACCAAAGAGGAACATGCTGCAAATTTGGAGCGATACAAATTGCCTGCTTATTTTAGTTATGCTCGTTAAACTGAAAAAAAAATCAATCAGTATACACTCACTAAAACATATACATAGATACATTATTTTGTAATTTGTTGATGTTAGCAATGTAATGTACACTCACTGAGCACTTTATTAGGACCACTATACTAATACTGGGTAGGGCCTCCCTTTGCTCTCAAAACAACCTCAATTCTTCTTGGCATGGATTCCACAAGATATTGGAAACATTCCTTTGAGATCCAGGTCCATGTTGACATGATTGCATCACGCAATTCCTGCAGATTTGTCAGCAGCACATTCATGTGAATCCTCCCACATCCCACGAATCTCCCGTTCTATCACATCCCAAATGTGTTCTATTGGATATAGATCCGGTGACTTGGAAGGGCACTGAAGAACATTGAACTTATTGTCATGTTCATGAAACCAGTTTGAGACAACTTTTGCTTTGTGACATGGTGCATTATCATGCTGGAAGAAACCATTAGAAGATGGGTAAATTGTAGCCATGAAGGGATGCACATGGTCAGCAACAATACTCAAATAGACTGTGGCATTCAACAGATGATTGATTGGTATTAACGGGCCCAAAGTGAAATAATTCCCCAGACCATTACACCACCGCCACCAGCCTGGACTGTTGACACGAGGCAGGTTGGGTAGATGGATTCATGGTGTTGCCACCAAATTCCATAATCCACAATACCATCTGTGTGCCTCAGCAGAAATCAAGATTCATCAGACCAGGCTACGTTTCTCCAGTCTTCAACTGTCCAGTTTTGGTGAGCCTGTGCGTACTGCAGCCTCAGCTTTCTGTTCTTGGCTGACAAGTGGAATCCGACATGGTCTTCTGCTGTTGTAGCCCATCCGCCTCAAGGTTCCACTTGTTGTGCATTCTGAGATGTTGTTCCACCACAGTTGTACAGAGTGGTAATCTGAGTTACCGTGGACTTTCTGTCAGCTCGAACCAGTCTGGCCATTCTCTGTTGACCTCTCTCATCAACAAGGTGTTTCTGTCCACAGAACTGCTCGCTGGATGATTTTTTTTTTGTTTTTCGCACCATTCTGAGTAACCTCTAGAGACAGTTATGCGTGAAAATCCCAGGAGATCAGCAGTTACAGAAATAATCAAACCAGCCCGTCTGGCACCAACAATCATGTCACAGTCACAAACACTGAGATCACATTTTCTCCCCATTCTGATGGTTGATGTGAACATTAACTGAAGCTGAAGACCCGTATCTCCATGATTTTATGCATTGCACTGCTGCCACATGATTGGTTGATTCGATGATTGCATAAATAAATAGGTGTACAGATGTTAATAATATAATAATCCTCTGAAAAAGTGTTCAGTAAGTGTACATTTCAAGCCCTTTAACTTTTAATTCTTTCTTTGCTTCATGGTCAATATAGTGACCTTGATCTTGTGTCATTTTACAGATTCTGAGTCTGATCTATTTCCTTCACTTGAGATTGTGTTTCCATTTACATTTGCCGCAAATG